>NC_142082.1:91986013-92148513 GCF_054644295.1 Miniopterus natalensis | reverse complement strand
TATCTATCATCTATCTATCTATCTATCATCTATCTATCTATCTATCTATCTATCTATCTATCTATCTATCTATCTATCTATCTATCATCTATCTATCTATCTATCATCTATCATCATCTATCTATCATCTATCATCATCATCATCTATATCTATCTATATCTATCATCTATCACCATCATCTATCATCTGTCTATCATCTATCTATCTATCATCTATCATCAATCATCTATCATCTGTCTATTTGATCATCATCACCTACTTTTTCTATATAGATAAACAGTTGATTCTTTAAAGAACCCTGACTAATACAGATTCCTTCTTGTTGCTTTTGCAGATGTCTGCTGAAGCCCAGTCATCAGCTATAAGAATACTCTCTCAGCAAAAACAACTTTGGGCTTCAGATATTCTGATTATATTCTGATTGCACTTTCCACCAGAATTTGGCCTGGCAGATCTCTGTTCTCTCTACCTCTTCAAAGCTTTTATGAAGATTTAAAAAAAAGAATTAATAAAATCTAGGAGTATATTATTTTTTTAAAGCAGGAGAGTTGATCCAAATAATCTAGACCATCTGTAGTAGTTAGCACCCACTTGTGCTTCCAAGGCACTCTCCAACCCTTCCACTCCATCTGTGAGATGGGAGCAGGAAGTGGGAAGGCATCAATAGGCTCCTATGACCTCTGGCTGCAGTTGGGTTCAGCCAATGGGGAGCTTCAACTGAAAATGTGAGAAAGAGAATAAAGTGGTCAGGGCTTATTTCCATGAAAACCCTTTTTGTCAGTTTTCTCAGCTAGCTGTGTCCCTCAGCTGCAGGTCCCTACTTCTTTCAAGGCAGCCTTCTCTCCATGGCTCCTCCTCCCCAGTCTCTTAGAACCTAGGGGTGGCAACAGCTCGGTTACTGATGCCTATGCCAAGCTTTTGCACTGGGCCTCCTCTTTTCCTTACACCCAATCATACCTTGGTAATTAGTTCTTCTGTATAAATTACCTTACCTAAGTGCACCAACTCCAAAGCCCATACTTTGTAATGTTCATACAAAGTAATGATTGCATTCTTTTTTCATCTGTATTTATCCTATCATTCACCCATTCTATTGTGATCTTTAATTCAACTATTATATTTATCATTTGTAATATTTTCACTTGGTTCTTTTCTGTGGTTTGTCTTGGGTTTTATTGCTAATTATAATTTCCTAAATCTGTAAGTATATTTATTGTGCTCATTAAGTTTTTTTGGCCTGTCTGTTCCAATAACTCTATTTCAAATGATATATAGTGTTCAATCTTTTGTATTTCTCAAGAGGCAATCATACTCCTCAGGTGTGCAGTTATTTTGTCATGTGTGCTCATATTCCCTATGGGTTAGTAGCTACTCTGTCACTCTGTTTGGTACTATGCACTAGAGAAGAGATGAAGTCCTTATGAGTTCAAAGAGAATGGATGATGACCCCAGGGCAAAGGGCTAAGAGCTAGTCCCTGGAGCAGAGCTCTGAAAGCTGCTGGCTGGCACCTTTAACAGTCTACTTCAAATAGAGACTTTCAAGTAGAGCCTGTGACTTTTGGGCCTGGAAGATTCTTCTTCATCCCCAACTCAGAAAAAATGCTCCATCTCTAGGAGGACCCTGTCCCCATTATATTGACCATCAGCACCCCACAGGCCCTAGGGCATGCCACTTCCTTCACAGGGTGAGGCCCTGGCCCCTGAATCTGCCAGCTCTTCTGGAAGACTCCCTGAGGAGAGTGGCCCATCTCCAGATGGCCAACCCACCTTGTGTTGTCCTAGTTTTTCTCCAGCCCAGTCCAAGGAGGAGGGAGACCTTCCTGTACTGAGGAGCTTGGAGTCCAGTGGGGTGAGGGTGATATTTGGCTCTAGTAGGTCAGAAACAGGAGCAGGAAACTTGTTAAATTATTTTTATTTTGTTAGTCCTAGACCAGACCTCAGATGGACAAGAGAGCTCAGAGATGGACAGATTTCAGGAGAATTCAGGGCCCACTGACAGTAAAGCAGGCATGCTTGTGGAAGAATACTGAGAGAAGCACTATGAGGTCTGTCACAGAGCCTTGAGGGAAATCAGAAGCAGAGGGAAGGTCTGTGAAAACACCAGCGTTGTGCAGCTCCTGGGCTTGTGAACAGTGCCCAGAGAGGTAAAGTCATCCAAAGCAGGTGGTTTGCTCTGAGGAGGAGCAGAAGAAGGATCAGGATTTGGCGAGGTTCTCTGCTTCTCACTGATCCAGCTGGAGAAGTAAGTGAGTCTGGTGAAGACACTGGGGCCTATGGGCTGGCGGCAGGCCAAACTCCAGCTGGAAAGCCCCATCAGAAACCAGGTACTGTTCAGTTTGCAGACAAGGGGACCCCCAGAATCTCCCTAAGGAAAAAGAAGGCATAGGTTGTGGGGACCAAGACAGAGAGGGACACATATTGCTTAGGCAGTGTGAAGAGACTACCCTTGTTCTCTGCCAGAGTGGAGTTTAGGAGGCCTTGTGTCAGAGTGGAGTTTAGGAGGTCTTGTGTCAAGTTTAGGAGGCCTTACATTAGAACAAATATAAGTTCTTCTAATCAGAATCACCTGGGTGATTTGAAAAGTCCAGACACAGGGTCCCACGGTAGGCATCCTGAATAAAAAAATCAAGGGTGGGCCCTGGAGCCCATTTCACAAAGTTTTGGAAGAGACCCTGAGCATCCTTCCAGGCTGGCAGTCATAGACCTTCAAGAATGCACATGGAGACCCCTGACCTTAGATGCCAGCCTTCTGCCTTCTCAACACTATGTGGGAGAAGGTATCACCTGAGGTTCCAAGGGGCAGCTATGGCAGGCCCGGAGGCCTGGCCTATAGGCTTCTGGCTAAATCTTCAGCCTGTTACTGGACCCTATCTGGGCCTTTGATTTCGCCTTATTAAGGTCTCTAGTTTTTCCTCAATTTTTTGGTGGAGCTTCTTTAGAAAATTCTAATCTGTTAGATGTGCTCAGAGGAAAAGAGGCGATGCCCATGCCCAGGCTGGTGGGTGACTGGGATTGCAGGGCAGCCCAAGGGGTTCCTCGAAGAGTGCTGGGTGCTCAAATGCAGGACTTTAAGGCAGGTAGGCACCTGCTACCATGGGGCATAATGCTTCCATCTCATAGGCCAGAAAGTGGGAACTAAAGAAACACAACCTTCTGTTGAATAAACACAACTGAACATCCTGTGTGTACGACACATAGTGAGATGACATACAACACAGACACAGACAATGCATCACATATCTGCAGATGCAAGGTGTGGAACAGATGCGCCCAGGGGATGGGAAGTGACTGGGAAGGGCTGCTCTAATTGGGCCACCAGAGAGCTTCTCTGAGCCAAGACTGGAGGGATGAGCAAAGCCTGGCTCTGCAAGATGCAGGCAGAGGTAACCAGCATGTTTGGCATGGGGGAGGCCGAGAAGTGGAAGGGCTAACCCTCATCAGTGGTGCGCGTGTGTGTGTGTGTGTGTGTGTGTGTGTGTGTGTGAAGGGAACACTAAATGTCACTCAGCAGGGAAATGACATGACCTGATACAGATTCTAAAAGCATGGTAAGATGGTTCTGAGGCTGGGTGAGCACAGGCAGTAGCAGGGCATGAATCAGCACAAGGAGGCAGGACTGCAGCAGAAAGGGTTATGGACAGACAAGAAATGGTGAGGCCCAGGATTGGCAATATCTAACCCTTTTTCTCCATCTAAGGAAAAAAATGGAGCAAAACAAGAAAACCTGAATGAGTGCTGAGTGGTGGGTTCTTCGTGTATGGAGGTCAGAAAGAGGAGGAGAGCATGAGACACAGGAAAGGCCACCCTGGGAGTCTGAGGGAAGCACTAGGATGTGCTGCTGAGCACCACAGGGATGGGGGTGGTGGGGATGGATGGGTGGGTGGGGGGAAGGTCTGAAGTCGGACAGCATCTTTGTTAGAGAGAGGCACAAAAGCCTCATTGGGTGGGCTAAGGTGAGAAAGAGAAGTGTGGAAGCAAGAGAGGGCAAGTGCAGACAGCTCTGGGATGAGCCCTGCTGGGACGGTGGACTGAGAATCAGGACAGTGGGCAGGGGGTTTTGGGAGGAGAGAAGACGCATGTAGGGTGTTTTAAGATGGGAATCAGGGCAGTATGTTTCTGAGCTGTTTGGAGATGAACACGGAGAGAGAGGAAGAGCTAGAAAGAAGGTGCAAAAGAGGGAGAGGAGACTGTAGGAGGAAGCCTGTGGCAGCCATAGCTCCAAAGGATGGCATGTCTTCTCTAAGTTCAACTATGGACTCACTACCTTACATTGGGCTATCTACTTCCCTTATTGGGCCTTGGTTTCTCCACCATAAAGTGGAAGGATTACAGAGTGACAGAAGACATTCATAATACATATATTGTATCCATAATAGCCAATTCAATAGGAAAGACAACCTCATAGAAATAATGGCAAAAACCTTGAATACACACTCTACAAAAAAGCAGTATACATATAAAAAATTGTCATCATTATTCACCAGAGAAATGCAAATTAAAATCCACATGCAATGTTTAAAATGAAAATGGTGGACCACATAAATTACTAGTGGCAACGTGGAGCAACCTGAACTTTCACCCACTGCTGTGGGAGTCAAATCAATACACACAGGTTGGACATCTGCCCTCCAGCATCTATGAGAGGAACATGTACCTATTGTATGGCACAGTAGTTCTGTGAACCCAACCAAAATGTGAACCCATGTGCACCAATATACACGCACTAGGATATTCACAGAACATGCTATTTGTAATGGTCTCAAGTGGAAACTACCTAAGTGCCACCAACACTAGAATGGGTAAATAAAATGATAGTATATTCACACAATGGATATATTCAGCAATAAGACAGACAATATAAACCACACACAAGATAGATAAATCTCACAAACATAACATTGACTGAAAGAGAGCAGATGAGAGTGCATCCAGTATGATTGATTCCATGTATGGAAGTCCTGACACTAAGTCACTGTGCTTTAGAAAACAGACTACAGGTGTGTTTTTTTTGAGGGTTAATGACAAGATAGGGGTATAAAGAGGACCCTTTGGGTACTGGTATGAAGAGTGTATCAATTTCTATAATGCATCAGATGGCACACTTGTAAATGGTGCCCTTTCCTATGGATGCTGTACTTCAACAAAGCTTTTTAAAAAATATGAAGAAAACAGATGAAGTGGACTCTTCGGTGGCTTTTGTCTCTTGGCTCTGACACTTCTGACTGGGGTGGGCTTAGAAATAAGAATTCAGAGGCTGAGGAAGGGTCCAGGGAAGACAGAGAAAGAGGGGAGAGATGCCACAGCGGTAGCCCTGACTGAAGATATGGATCTGGTCTTACTTACTCGGCAGATAGACTTTCCAGTATTGAGGTCCCCAGCGCACAGCATGTCCTCATGTATAGAGTATTTACTGCTGCTGTGGCCTGACGATTGGAAATATCTTTTACAGATCTTGTTGTCTATGATGCCAACCTCTCCCTCCTGCAGTTGTAAAGGTTCAGCCAGGAACTCTGCAAGGGGAGAGGGTTGGTTTGGTCAGGTGTGCGGTGGAGCCAACTCCCTCCCTAACCTGTCTGCTAAAGAAGAGGCCGCCATTCTGGCTGAGAAGATTGGGGAAGCCTCTCAGAGGATGTGCAATGGTGAGGAGAAAAGACATTCAAGGCAGACAACAGAGCAAAAGTGAGCAGTGTACAGTTGGAAGGACCAGGATGGAGGTCAGTGTAGCTGCAACAGGGTGAGAGTAGGGGTTGAAAAAATGAGGCAAAGTCATAGCAGGGTCCAGAGCAAGCAGGGCCTCCTCTCCAGGATGTGGAGTTTGGATTTCATTCTAAGCTCACTGGGAAACCACTGAAGGGTCTTCTTAAGTTTTAAAAACGATTAATCTGGCTGCTATGTGGGGACAGAAGTAGAAGTACAGAGGGTGGAAGCTAGGAGTCCTGGCATGGTCAAAGTGTAACAGTGATGAGGTTAGGTAGTATGACAAATAAAACATGACCTTGCCTCAAGGAGCACCTGGTGTGTGGACACCTTCCCTGTAGATTCTATTTCCAGATACTGCACACAGATCTGACCTAGTGTCTTCATGAGGCAGCACAATGCTACAGTGACTGCACTCCTGTGGAGTGCGGGCTGTGTACAGCCCTTACACGTCATCTCAGGGGCAGCCCAGACCCAGTAACTGCAGTCAGGGGGAGGGTGTGGAGGGAGAAAGACAACTGCAGGCTGAGTCTCTCTTTGATGGCAGCTGCTCCCTCTCCCAGTGGCTGCTCCAGCTCATAACTTCCCTTCATGCCCCAACTCCCATTCTCTGACCTGGCTTAGAGAATCATCTTTGCTGTTCCAGTGGTTCTTAATGAGTCCATCCCAGGAAGGTGTCTCTGGAAATGTTGGAGAGTTGGCTGTTCTTATGATTAAGCAGTGTGACTGACAGTGTACAGGAGCAGGGATGCTGGCACTGGCGTGCACAGCAAAGAAAGTCCTGCCCCAAATGCCTTCACGGAGATGCTCTGCCTGATCATGACCCTACAATCATGTCAAATTTACATTCTATTTTTTCACTCAGTGTTATGTTTTCATAAATCAAAAGCATTTACCCTTGTGTAAAAATCTTTGCCCAACGTTTCTCCTCTCTCTGTCTAAAATGTCCAGTAAGCTGGCAGAATGGTCAACTTTTACCTGAGTTAGAATAAAGAGAAGTGAGGTTCTCAGAGGTAAATGTTATTAAGCCATAAATGCCCAATTCCACCTCTCAGGTCAGAAAGCAGGCCTGCTTCATTTCCTGACTGCTTCCCAAGTACCTTCCGTGGCAGTAGGAGCTCAAGAAGTGTTTGGCAAAGGAAGCTCTGAAGGAGTCTGACCCAAGGAAGGCCTGGGAGTCAGGTTAGAATCCTGAATGGCTCAGAGTCAAACAGCTCAAGTTCCTGATTCCAAAAGTTAGAGATACTCAGACTTTTTGAACCATGAACTAAAGGAAACTTGAAGTTTTAAAAGGATATGCTATCAGGACTGGAAGGGCCCCACGGTGGTCACTGCACCCTCCCTCCTCCTCAACCTCACTTTCCTCTCTGCCTCTGTCACTCACCTTCCTCAGTGATCATTCCCCAACCGGTTATCCAGCAGGAGGTATGAAGGGCCAGTGCTGTGTTAGGCCTTGGGAGGCAGGCAGGGAGGACATGGGAAGTAAAGTTAACAGACAGATGCAGCTGCAACAACGCGACATCGCTTGCCATGAAGTAGCGCTTGTTAAAATCACTGTGGACGATGACTCGGTTCACCGTCATCTGCAGGCTGTGCTTGGTGGGATGCTGTAGCTTATGGTACCCTAGCAGGATTTGGTAGTCTGATGGCTCATGGGACCTATTGTGGAGAGGCTGCATTATCACCCATCTCCTCTGAGTGCTGGGTCAGCACTCCCACTCTGACTGCTTCCCCACCCCTGCCTGGTTAGTAACCACATCCCACCATTATTCCAGTGGTTTTCTCTCCTCCCTTCTTGAGGTGGTTTGATAGCTGTCCATAGCCTCAGGACATATATCCTTTGAAAGGTACTGATGGCTTTCCCAGCATGCCCCAGAATCAAAGGAGCAGAGAGTCTTAGTGCTGGAAACAGGAAGGGGTACATCGAGTTATATCCCTTCATTTTAGAAGAGAGGAGACTTGGCTCATTCCCAGCTTTGACTAGAAACCTTGGAAGGTCACACAGCCTGGAGTGATTCTCAAAGACCCCATTTCCCATCCCAGAATGGTCCACCCCCCTCCTTCCCAGTTTGTACACACCAACTTCTCTAAAGGCTGATCTCCATCTGGTGACAGGCACTCAACAAATCTTTGTGGAGCCAACAGAGGAGTGCATGGAGCTGTTCCTTGTTTCTGGAACATGAGCAACCTTCCAACTCACATGTCCTGCTTGTGCTGTCCCCTACCCAGACTCCCCATGCCTGGATCCTTCTACCACAAAGCCCAACATCTGATGAGACCTACAGCACCTCCCCTGACACTGGCTTAGGGTTTACCCTCTCACACATTATGGTCTCTCTATCTTGAATCACAGTAGTTGGACTGTGTCTTACTTATAAGATGAGAAGTTTCAAGGGGAGTCTTGCATCTCTACATCAGCCACAGTAGGCTTCACATGGGGCCTGGCATTCATGGGTGCTGAATAAATGAATAGAAGCCAAGTGGGGTCTCAAAGCCAGCTGATGCCAGTAGCTCTGTCTTCCTGATGTGGAACATCATGTCCTTGTCACTCCCTCTGGGCACAGAGTAAGCCCAGGATACACCTGAGGAGCAGCCCACTCTCCTGACTGCATCCATCTCCTGGGGCAGAGGACATTTTCTTTATTCCTCACTCTGGCCTGTGAGGACAGCTTCTCTTAGGTGACAACAGCTCCTCTTAGGCCACTGCTCTACAGGGGTGAAAGGAAGGGCTAAGTGCTAGTTAGGTATGCAGAGTCCCAGCACACCTCTAGAAAAGAACTGCCAAGTATGCAGGTAGTCAAGACCCAGGGAAACCTCTGGAGTTGTGCTGGAGATGACCTTCAGACATCTTGGCTGAAAGGGGGCAAAATACTTGTCCACACTGGGCTCTGACTGATGCTCCCCACTTCCAGTCTTGGGAAGTGGGGGCCTTGGGACTATCACTCTGACTTCAAGCCTGAAGCCTGTGCCAGGTGTGTGGCAAGGGACACTACACACCAACTACCATTCGCACAAGAGGAAACTGAGGCCCACTGACTGGGATCTTGTGGGACCATCTAGAGCTGGGCAAGATGCAGAAACCAGAGTCTACCTTGAGTGGAAACAGGATTTAGGTTCCTAAAGTTTAGGAAAAAGAGTGAACTGGAGGCAATTACTTTGGAACAAAAGTCTGTTTCCCAGTATTTACTGATAATCATAATTAGAGCCAATTTTCATTTAGCTACTTAAAAATAATGTACATGTAACTAAGACAACCACACCATCTTGGTAAATGTTACCAAGTGTAAAGATGGAGGGGAAAAGAACATCCACATGAGGAGAGATAAGGCAATTAGCCTCTGTCCTGGGGGAAGTGACCCAGACAGTCAGAAGACTGGAGTCAGGTGGTGAGAAGTGATGGTATTCTAGGTAGAGAAGACTGCTACCTGGGCAGAGGCAACAGTGCCCAGAGACACCTGGTGGCAGCAAACTATCCCAGAACAAAGCGTAAGAAAAAAGGCTGCAATCCCCTATACCCCCTTCTTTTCTGGCTATTTTGTGTTCCCTCCCCTCCCTACCCCTGAGCATTTTGGGCCCCTTTGGGAAGACTCACTTTTGGAAGCAATGGGCAGCTGAGATCACCCAGAAAGCATCAATGAGGGCTGCTCCACAGATGTGATTGCCACGGTAGAGCAAGCTGGCCTGCCATGGCCACCGCTGGTCAGGCGCGTTCTTGCCACCAAAGATCTTCCCAGTCACCACGGGCCTCCCACACACTGTGGAGACAATTCCAGCCACGAGGCACCTGTATTATGGTGCCAGCCTTGCTGCCTCTATAGACCTAGGGTGAAGTGACATGGCCCATGTGACAAAGGCCATCTGGCTTCATTGGAGATGACAGTGTTAAGGAAGCAGTCTATGGGTCTAGAGGAGGGGGAGAGGGAAGGGGTCAGCCAGGGAGGTACCTGTTAGAAGTGAGCCATCTGAGCGATCAGCACAGCAGTGAGGAGGTCCAGGCTGGGCAGTGGCACTGCCCCAGGTCCTTCCCCAGACCTACTACACTTAACTAATATACCACTGTTTGAAGTCCCAGAAACAGGGCTTACAGGGGGATGCTATTTGCTCAGGGCTACTGATGATGATGTGGTTGCATACATCCCAACTCAATCCAAAATTCTAGGGAGCCTGAGGCCAAATGACACATACTTTGCTTGACAATCCCCCTCCTGAAGTAGCACCTGCCATTCTTTTTTTTTTTTTTTTTTTTTTAATATATCTTTATTGATTTCAGAGAGAAGAAAGGAGAGGGAGAGATAGAAACATCAATGATGAGAGAGTCATTGGTAGGCTGCCTCGAGCCCACAACCCAGGCATGTGCCCTGACCAAGAATCCAACCCCGGTAGCCTGGATCCTAGGTCAACGCTGAACCACTGAGCCACGCCCTGCAGGGCCTTGTGGTTCTTGAAATGAAGTGTGTGGGGGCCGACAGGGACAGCCTAGTGCAGGACCTCTGTTCCTGGCCTAGGAGACTGAGAGCCGGTGGAAAAAAGCCTCATGGAAGAGGGGGCATCTTGGTCTCCCCTGCCTCTGCCCTTTAGAACCCCACAGTCCATATCCCCCAGAAACCCAGGGACCCTAGAGCCCAACCCCCTTGGCTGCTGTGGAGGGTGGGATGAGGGAGGGACACGTTAGAAAGGGGTGACCTGGGTTTCCTTGCCCTGGCTGCCTACTCACCAGCCTCCGTGGTCCCTGCAGGCTGGGCATGCAGCAGCTGTGGGCACAGCCAGAGAAGGACCACAGCCAGGGCATAGGCCGCCAGCCAGCCTGGATCTGCATCCTCCCCCCCAGCGTTCGCCATCAGACTGAGCGGCCAGCACCTCAGCCAGCACGCGGGGGCAGCTGGGAAACCGTCTCCTGAGAGTCCGGGTTCAGACCGACCTGCGTCACGAGGGGAGCTGCAGAGGCGGGTGTCAGGTTGAAGAAGGCAGTCCGCACTGGGAGCCCCCAGGCTAATGGGGAAGCAGAAGGTACATATGTTCCCTCCATCCAAGGGAACCCGGCTTGATGACAGATTCATCAGGGAAGTTATGAAGTAGGCCCAGGAATATACACTAGTTGATCGAAGGCCAGTTGCTTACATAATGCCACCAAATATTGCCAACTTGTTTTCAAGATCTGATGTAGTCATCATTACCACTTCCTATGGTTAGGTCAGGCCCACCAAGGGTAATATCTCTTTCTTAATTAGTGCAGTACAGCATGACATAATCAAGGAGAAGATATCTCATCATACTCACAAGTGCCTCCCCAACTCAGCAGCAGGAAGTTATACAAGGGTATGAGTCAAGAGAGTGTGTGTGTGGGGGGTCCAACCTCTGCCCTCTAATAACTGGTATCTTTTCCAAATGCAAGATTATTCACTATATCCCAAAGTTCCCTATTCTCTTCCTATTACAGTATCAACACAAAATTGAAATTATCATCTGTTGGTGGAGGTCATCAATAGGACATGACCTCCAGTTGACCACTGAACTGGACTCCAGCAATTGGAGGCTCCTCACCTCTCCCCTTTCCTTGGAATGTACACTCTGCCCACAGTTCCCACAGCTCCCACAGTGGGAAATGTTCCAAGGATGCAGCCTTGAGAGAGATAGGTGTTGTTGAGACAATCTGGATGGTCTACTTAACTGACCCCAGGTAAGGAAGGCCTCTATATAGACTTTGGCAGGTAGACGTGAGTCTTCTGGTTGTCAAATAAGTTTCCTTGTTTATTAAACCTACCACCTACCAATCTGGAGCGATCTGCTTATTTCTTCCATCTCTTGTTGCTCTGCATAAATAGGGGCCAGCTTGTGAACCAATATCATCATCTAAATCTAAATATCATTATCTTATCACCTTGAAGTCCAAGATCTCATCAACTAACTCCTATAAGTCAGGTGAGGATGAGGTTCCTAGCTAGCTGTAACCCATTAAATATAGCTCTTAAGCACAATTCTTCCCTATCTGCAGACCACGAAACTGAAGAAACTACCCACCCAACATTCCCAGCACACAGTGGTGGGACAGGCATGAGTAACAGTCACAGACATCTCTGTTTAAACAAGGGGTGGTAGTGGATCAAAAGTAAAAGGAGTTACTGGTTCATAAGTATATACATGTATATGTGGACAAAACCAATTCTATCTCTGTGTCCAGATTTCATTTCAAGTTTCATGCTGTGACCTTTGACCAACTTCACTGTCCCTAGCAAACCTTCTAGTTGATGATGATCTATGTTCTTAAAATGTAGCCTTAAATATTTTTGTTAGCAACAGCCAGAAGGGCATGACAACTGAGATAAATATCAAACTGGTAAGAGTATCAATTATAAGCAACCGTCTATCACAAGACCACCAGGAGGGATGGCCCTGCCACTACTGCATTCTTTGTCTCTTTGTCTCGCCAGTCATTAGTACCTGAGTTATACTATAAAAGAAGTACTGTAACAGGAGTCTGGTAGTGAAGAATAATTTGAGCAAAATTGCTGGGCCATCTGTCCACTCTGGCCCAATCTTCCTGTAAGTAAATTACCCTGTAATAAATTTTGTTATATACTATGAAGTTGGTCTGAAGATACCATTATGGCGGCCATTACACCTTTGCCCCATGGTTGACAATAAATTTTAATATCTTTCTAGCCAAACTTTATTTAGCTTGGGGATGAAATTCTCTGCCACCCTGAGAGAATCCAAGGTGGCAGCAGAGCAGGTGGAAGTTACACTCATCTCCTCCCAGTACCAAACTGGAGTTACAACTGAAATATAGAACAAATAAACCTGAATAACCAACTGAAGATTAACTGAACAGAACTCTTATAACCAAGGATTTATAGAAGAAGCCACAGACACTGGTAAGAAGGGTGGAGATGCAAAAAGGACTGGCCCCACACTCAGATGTGGCAGCTGAGAATCTGGAGGAATATCTCAGCGGCAAAGGTCACTCCTGAGGAGCTTGGGGTTTTAACCCCACAGGGGCTCCCCAGCCCAGCACACCAGAACCTGGAAGAGGTGCTCACATAACATCTGGCTGTGAAAATCAGCAAAGGATTCTGTTTGCCAGTGAGAGACAAATTCTGCTAGAAACCCAGGTGCCTTCTTAAAGGGCCAGTGCACAAAACCTCATTTGCAGCCACTCACCTTGGGTTCTGGAAAATGGAGGGCAGCTTGGAGTAGACTAGAATTGTGTGAGGAGAAACTGGGTTGTGTCATTCTGGGAAGAGAGCTAAAGGGACAACTGCTAGAGTACCTGTGCTGAGTCCCTCTCCCTCGCTGCCCACAGATGCCGTCTTTCTTGGGTTGAGCACTTCCCTCCATAAGGCATCAGCTTGGATAATGTAATAGCCCCACTCTCCCAACTCCCTGTGACCCCACCCTGCCAAGCTCACACCCTGTGGATGAGTGAGCTGCCTGGGCAGTGGTGTAGAGGTCCTGGTGGACTCAGGAGATATCAGAGGCTGACTTGTGTGGCTCTGGGGTTAGGGTTGTTCTTCCCCACCCTCAACACCCCCCGCCCCCTGCCCCTGCCCATCCCCTAGAGCCTGAAGGGTACTGCCTTCCCATGAGACATCCAGGCCCTGCCCTCTTGACTCCTGGCAGTCATGCCCTGCCAAGCTAGGGCCCTTGAGAAGGTCTGTCTGGAATCAGGAACAGCCTGAGTTGTGTGGTTCTAAATTAGGGGTCTTTTCCCCTCACATGCCCGACTAAAGCCACTGTTCCTGTGCAGGGCCCTCTTTGCATGTGGCCAAGTCTTTGTCTGTTTGGGTCTGATGAACTCTGCTAGCCTCACTGTGACAGCTCCCTGAGACTTCACCCCACCACAGAGGTCTTTGGGCACCTTCTGCTGGCCTTTATGTACCTTGGTGCTTTTGCTGTGTGGCCTCAGACCCAGCACTGGCAACAAATTTGAATCTGTATCAATCTGGTGAACACAACTTCTGTTTACCTGGTTACTCACTGAGGAACTACCTCATGAAACTCACATACTGCGAGAGGCTTTTTCAGTGATTGAACCTAACAGGCAGGCAGAGGCAAGTGAGGCAGATCTCATGTTGCTTTGGGCCTGTCCTTAGGCTCAGGCTCAGTGCTGGTGGAAGACAGCCTTGGTGTGCACCTTAGCCACTCCCATGCACACTAAAGTTCAGCAGAGGCATCAACAAACTGTGGATGCCTTTGTAGCTCCAAACAAGTAGCCTAAGGTCAGACACAGGCACCAGAGTCCCTCCCATGAGGCCCTAGAACAAACACACGTGGTAGATGGCTTCAGACCATATCAGAGCAGGACCCAATTAGCTTCTCAAGGGAGTAGGCACCAGACCCTGCTGGAGCAAATTCCACTTTGTGTGGTCAGCACCCCCACAGCAGCTTGTACACTGTGCTGGATGTTGATCCTCACAGTCAGCCAACTGAGGGTCGACCCCACACATGCATGGGCCAAGTGCATTGGGCAAGTGTAATTGGGCAAGACTCAATTACAATAGGAAGGCTCACATAATCCACACAAGGGGCATTCCTGGAGTACCTTGCTTGGGTAATAAGGGAGACTGTGCTACTGAGCCCCCATAAAACCACTATACCAAGGCTCAGAGACATAGCAGATCTACCTGATACACAGAAACAAATAGAGTGAGGTAGCCAAAATTAGGAGACAAAAACGCTTCAAATGAAAAACAGGAGATATTGCCCTCCCAAATAAATAAAATGGAGGTAATCTATAAATAAAATGGAGGTAATCTATATACCAAATACAGAGTTCAAAACAATAGTTATAAGGATGCTCAAGGAACTTAGAGGCAGAATGGATGAACTCACTGAGAACTTAAAGAAAGAGATATTAAGCATAAAAAAAGGCATGGAAATAATAAAAAAGAACCAGTCAGAAAGGATGAATACAGTATCTGAAATGAAGAATATACCACAAGAAATAAGTGGTAGGTTGTATGAAGCAGAGGATTGAATCAGCAATTCAGAAGAAGAGGTAATAGAAAAAAATCAGAATAGCAAAAAGAAAAAAGAATTTTAAAAAGTGAGGATAGTCTAAGGGACTTCTGGGACAACACAAAGCATAACAACATTTGCATCACAAGGGTACCAGTGAGAGAAGAGAGAGAATAAGGGATTGAAAATGTATTTGAAGAAATAATTACCAAAAAATTACCTAACCTGGTGAAGGAAACACTTCCCTCCTCCCCACAAGTCCAGGAAACCCAGAGAGTCCCAAGAGGCTTATGCCAGGACACATCATAATTAAAATGGCAAAGGTTAAAGCCAAAGAGAGAATCCTAAAAGCAGCAAGAGAAAGACGGTTACCTGCAAGGGAGCTCCCATAAGACTGTCAACTGATTTATCAACAGAAACATTTCTGGCCAGAAAACACAAAATATCCAAAGTGATAAAAAGCAAAAACCTACAACCAAAACAACTGTTTCCAGCAAAGCTATCATTTAAAATTGATGGAGAGATAAAGAGCTTCCCAGACAAGAAAAAGCTAAAGGAGTTTACCACCAAACCAGTACTACAAGAAATGTTAAAAGGCTTGCTTAAAGAACAAGAAGAAGAAAGAAGGAGAAAAAACAAAAAACAGAGGACCATACTTAAAAATAAAATGGCCATAAATACATACTTATCAATCACTTAAATGTAATGGCTTAAATCCTCCAATCAAAAGACAGGGTAGCTGAATGGATAAGAAAACAAGACTCATAACATAGATGCTGTCTACAAGAGACTCACTTCAAAATGAAAGACCCACATGGTATGAAAGTAAAGAAATGAAAAAAGATATTTTATGCAATGGAAATTTAAAAAGCTGATGTTGCAATACTTACATTAGACAAAATATGCTTTAAAACAAAGGCTATAACAAGAGACAAGGGCACTGCATAATAATAAAGGAATCAATCCAAAAAAGAGAATATAACCCTTGAAAACATTAAAAAAATCTTTTTATTGGTTTTTAGAGGGAGAGAGGAAGAGAGAAGGAGAGAGATAAAAACATTGATGTGAGAGAGAAACATTGATTAGCTGCCTCCTGCACACCCCTGTTGGGGATTGAGCCCACAACCTGGGTATGTGTCCTGATCAGGAATTGAACCAGCAACCTTTTGGTACATGGGACGATGCCCAACCAACTGAACCACACTGGCCAGGGCCCCTTGTAAACATTTTTGCACCCAACATAGAAGCACCAAAATTTATAAAGCAAATAGGTAAACACAAAGGGAGAGATTAACAGTAATACAGTCATAGTGGGGGATTTTCACACTCCGTTGACATCAGTGGATAAATTTTCCAGACAGAAAATTAACAAGAAAACAGTGTCCTTAAATGACACAGTAGACCAGATAGACCAAAGCAGCAAATACACATTCTTTTTAAGTCCACATGGAACATTTCCTAGGGTAAATCACAAGTAGGACACAAAACGAGTCTCAATAAATTTAAGAAGATTGAAGTCATATCAAGCATATTTACTGATTATAATGAAATGAAACCAGAAATCAATTTTGAAAAAAAAAAAAAACACTTTAAAAACACACAAACACATGAAGGCTATATAACTTGTTACTAAAGAATAAGTGAGTTAACAAAGAGATCAGGAAGAGATCAAAAGCTACCTTGAGACATAATGAAAATACAACTCAAAATGTATGGGACACAACGAAAGAAGTCCAAGGAGGGAAATTCAAAGCAAAATAGGACTGCTTCAAGAAACAAGAAATATCTCAAATAAACAACCTAATCTAACACCTAAATGAAAACAAACAAAGCCCAAAGTAAGTAGAAGGAAGAAAATCAATATCATAACAGAAATAAACAAAATAGATCTTAGAAAAACAATAAAAAAGATTGATGAGTCCAAGAGTTGGTTCATTGAAAAGACAAACTTTTCACAAAACTCATCAAGGAAAGAAGAGAAAGGACAAAAATAAATAAAATCAGAAATAAAAAAAGGAGAAGTAACAACTGACACCACAGGGATACAAAGGATTATAAGAAAATATTATGAATAACTATATGTGAAATAATTGGACAATCTGGACAATATGGATCAGTTTCTAGAAATATATCATCTTTTAAAACTGAATAAAAAAGAAATAGAAAATTTGAATAGACCAATTACAACTAATGAAGTTGAAGCAGTAATAAAAAAACTACCTTCCAACAACAACAAAATCCTGGACTGGATGGTGAGTTGTACCAAACATTCAGGAAGAAGTAACACCTATTATTCCAAGAAATTCAAGAGAAGAGAAGACTCCCCAACTTATTTTATGAGGCCTGCATTATTATAATTCCAAAACCAGATAAAGACACTACAAAAAAAAAAAAATATTATAGGCCAATATCATGATGAACATTGATGCTAAAATCCTCAACAAAATATTAGCAAACCAGATTTGGCAAGATGTTAAAAAGGTCATACACTATGCTCTCGCCAGTGTCGCTCAGTGGTTAGAGGGTCGGCCTGCTCACCGAAGGGTTGCAGGTTTGATTCCAGGTCAAGGGCATGTATCTCGGTTGCAGGTTCCATCCCTGGCTCCAGTCAGGGTGTGTGTGGGAGGCAACCAATTGATTTGTTTCTCTCTCATCAATGTTTCTCTCCCTCTCTCTCCCCCTCCCTCTTCCCACCCTTTCCACTCTCTCTAAAAATCAATGTAAAAAATATCCTTAGGTGAAAGTAAATAACAACAACAACAAAAGATCATACACCATGACCAAGTAGGATTTATTTCAGGAGTGCAAAGTTGGTACAGTATTTGCAAATCAATGTGATACATCGCATAAACAAAATAAAGGATAAAAACATGATTGTATGGATAGATGCAGAAAAAGCATTTGATAAAATCCAACAACTATTTATGATAATTCTCAGCAAAGCAAGAGTAGGACAATACCCAAACATAAAAAAGGCCATATATGACAAACCCACACCCAACATCATACTTAACGGGCAAAAACTAAAGCATTTCCCTGAGATTGGAAACAAGAGAGGGATGTCTGTTTTCACCATTTTTATTAAATATAGTATTGGGAAATACAGGAAGATGGCGGCACTGTGAGAAGAAGCATAGTGCCCTTGCTCCCAGTCACAGACTCAATTTACTGCTAAAATACTGCATAATAAGCTTGGAAAAACCAGAGATATATACCTGAGTGAACATATTTTGAATAAGGAGCACAGAAGAAATATCATAGAGTCTGGTAAGAGAAGGGGGGTGTAGAAAGTGAGAGTCCACCCTGAAGCCTGTGCTCGGCTCCAAGGCCCAAGGGTCAGAAGCTGCAAAGCTCCCTCCCCTTGGGAATGTGGACTGGCATTCAAAAGCTGGGATCGCAAACCCAGAATGGAGGAGAAAGAAGGGAGTGCCTTATACGGAGGGCAGAAGGACCCAGGAGAACAGTGCCTGGGAGAAGGGGACCATGCCTTCCCAGTGAAACAAAGCTTCTAATGGCAGCCACAAAAGGCATCTTTCACACGGGGTGCTGAAAGACTGTCCCACAGTGTGTGGCTCTCGAATAGAAAGGGGTCAGAGGGCTGCACTGAGCAGCCACATCAGGGACCCTCTGACTTCCTGTAAGGCATTATGTAGAACCCCAGAAAGCATTTGATCTGTGTGGTGAGAGAAAGGGGAAGAGAGCCCTCCTGCCACCAGAGAGGGTACAGAACCACCAGAAGGGCATATTAAGACTACAACCCCTAGAGCTTCTGGTGGGGTGGATCAGGACTCCAACCCCCAGAGCTGCCAGTGGAGAGGGTTGGGTCTCCAGCCACCAGAGCTGCTGATGCAGTGAATATGGAGTTTTTGATGCACCATGAAGAGAGTAGGGATGGCACCCAATGAGCTGCCCCAGCTTTACTGAGATCAGCTGTGCAGGGAAGCTGCATGGGGCTGACTTTGTGACCATCTTACTTGGTACCAAGGTGTGGGGTTGACAGGACTTCGCAGGTCAGATTCTCAGCCTGTGTGTTGCTTTGTGTGTTTTGGAGTTTTTGATTACTGAATGGATGTCCACCTTCCTGGCTTGCACTGGGGAGACAGACCAGTGAAAGCTGGGATTTGTGACTGCAATGTGGGGAGTTTGAAATAAGTGCCCCTTGTGATCAGCCAACCAGATCTGAGAAAGGAAAGGCGGAGCATGCCTACTCTCCTGCAAGATAGGAGCACTACTTCCAACAAGAAAGGAGTTGGTTCAGGTCACTGAAGCCCCATATATCACCTGCAGGGCACAGTCCTGAGGGAGAAGGGAGAACAGCTCACAGGAGACAATACAAGAATAAGACTCACAGGAACTATTGTTTGGGAATTGGAGGAAAAGCTGAAAACCCCTAATGGGGGCTGGGCAGGCAAAATACTCACTGGAACATTTTTTAATTGAACCCACTGAGCCCAGATTGCTGAAACTGTCCATACAGAAAAGGCAACAGACTAAAGTCAATCTGAAATTGCAGCAAGTCATTGTATGGGGAACTAGAATTGGAAGATAAGGTAGAGACTGAGGAGTTGGCTTTAAAGCAGAGACTGATTTCCCCACAGTGAGTGCCTGACAGTGAAACCTCTAAGTAAGGGGAGCAATATCCAGAGCTACATTAGCAGGCCTGCAACCTAGAGACTCTTCAGAAGACTCTGGAGTAATACCAGGCAACCACAAAGGAAGGCAAAATAGCTCACAAGTGGAGGTGGTCCACAGAAAGCCTCAGACCAGCCAACTACCTAGGGACACCAGAGTCAAACCTAGACAGCTCCTGACATTGGCTGGTACATAAGTAACTTCCAGGAGAACTGAAATGAGCATACAAAACAGTGAGCCTCAAACAACATAAGCTGCACAGGTGAAGCTCACCTGATTGACTTTTTTTTTTAGAAAAAAAGAGAGAAAAGGAAAAAGTTTTCTAAAATTTTTTAACTTTTAAAACATTTTTAATTAATTTTTTAAAACATTTGTTTAGCTTTGCTTTTTTTTTGCTTTGTTTTGTTTTGTCTTTTGTTCTGTTATCAAGATTTTATTAATATTCTCTGCTTAATTTATGGGACATTATCATTATAACCAATAAGATTACTGCTTTTCTCTATTGTCTCCCCCATATCTCTTACTGGACTCCCTCCCAGACCTTGCTTTATCTTTCTCTTCTTGTTCCATTGGCATACTTTTTTCTTTCTTTCTTTCTTTTCTTCTTCTCCCTTCCATCTTCCTGTCTTTTTGTCTGTTTCTGTTTGTCTCTTTATTGTATTTTGACTTTTTCTTTTTCAACTATTTTTCTATTCCTACGCTCTACCCTTAATTTAATGCTCTCTCTTCTTTCAGAATCTTTTCTCTTTCCCTTTAATCTCCCAGTAGATTCTCTATTTTTCACTTTTATTTTAGTATTATTATTTTTTATTTTTTGTTACTATTAGCAATAATATCCTTTTCTCTTTTCTCTCTCACTCATATTTTCTCCCTCTCTCACTTTTTTTTCAATCCTTTTTTTTTTTTTTTTTGCTTTAGCATTTGTGTTCTCCCTTCACTCTCTCAATACTACTTACACTTGGGATGTTTTCATTATGAATGTCAGGATAGTTTGTAAGATGCTGCTTGTTTTCTGGTGGTTTGGTTGTGTATTGTATTGCTTTGCCAGCACCCGTAAAACAACTAACACAACATGGTTTGGACTGAGACACACAGTTAGCCAACCTCAGAGGAGAGTACTCCCAAGAATGGGTCAACAACAATCTAGACCCAATCACAACAGGAGAACCCAAAGAACTCATAAAAGGGACACTCACAAAAAGGACATATCTAGAGCAAAGAGCCCAGAAGTATAAGGAAAGCACACCTTTAGGCTTCATTGGACTCACACTACAAAATCCAACCCCACAAGACTGGGAGACAGCAAGTATATCTAATATATAGATACGAACACTAAACGCCATCAAAATGGGGAGACAAAAAACAACCCTGAAACTAAAGAAAGGAAAAATCACCAGAAAAGGACTTTATGAGACAGAGTTAAGCAAGTTATCAGAAATAGAGTTCAGAGTAATGGTTATATAGATGCTCAAGAAAATTAATGAGAACCACAAGACACTTAATGGGGAGGTCCAGGAACTTAGTGAAAGCATGAAAAACGAGCTAGATATGATATCAGAACCGGGCAGAAATGAAGAATACTATATCTGATATCAACAATATGCTGAGGGGAGGAAACAAGATGGGGGCATAGGTAACAGCTGTATCCACTGCCTTTCGTAACCACATCAAAATTACAACTAAAATACAGAACCACCATCACTCAGAACCTCTGAAAATCTGGCTGAACATAAGCCCTACAATTGGGGAGCTGAAAAAGCATCCAGACCTGTAGGAGGGGCAGAAACAAGAGTGAATCAGGGTTGAATCCCAGAGACATGGCCCTGGGCCCACATCTGATGCTGCGGTTTAAACCCAGGAGGTATATCTCAGCAGTGGAGGTTTCCCAGAAGAGTGAGCGGTACTAGCCTCACAGAAGGACCCCCACCAGCCCAGGGCTCCAGGACCAGGAAGAGAAATCCCCACAACTTTGGGCTGTGAAAACCAATGGAGACTGTGACTCAGGGTCACGGGGGGTGGGGGAGTCCCAGGCTTTCCTCTTAATCGGCTGCACACAAACTCACTCAGAAGTACTCCCTCTGAGCCCCAGCATAGGGAAGCAGCATAAAAGGAAGCTGGGACATTTGGAGAGGAACTAACTTGTCTGAAAGTAGGGCAAGAGGTGGAGGGACAGCTTTCTCTCAGGCAGAAGAGCTGGCAGAGGCATTTGCTCCTTTGGTGAGCCCTCCTCACACAGAGCCGGCAGGCACCATATTTGAATCTCTAGCACCTGACACCCCTTGGCCCCACCCTGGTGATTCCAGGAGATCCTGCCCCTCCCTACCTGCAAGCTCATCCAAGCAATTTCCAGTGGCTTTTCTATGCAAGTAGCTTCTTGAGCCTCATACTTAGGACTTTCCTAAAATCTCTCAAACAAGCAGCAGCATGTACCATATGGCTTGATAAGTGGCCTGAGGCCTGGAACTAGTGGCAGCCTGCATTGGTTCATACCTTGGCCTCTCTTGGACAATGCCAACCAGAGCACAAGTAGCAGCCAACTATGGTTTGCTGTGTAACTCATGCTTGGTGACCCTGGGCAAGGTACTGGCAGAGGCTGACTTTGCACCTCCCAGGAGGCCCCAGAGACAGTGCACCTGGTGCTCAGACTTGACCACTCTGGATTACAACCCTACCATATCCACGAGTGACACACTCAAGGGCACACTTGGTGAACACCAAAGCTCCACTGAAGTAAATCCTGCTCCATAGGGGTGTCTCCAGCACAGCAGCTCTTTGGCTGTAGTTGTGGCTGGTCCTCACAGCCAACTGGCCTGTGGGTCAATTCAACCCAGTGATGACAACAGCAACCAAGGCTCAACTACAACAGGTCAGAGCACAGAGCCCACACAGGGGAGCATCTAGAAGATCCAGCTCAGGTGACTGGGGAGGCTGAGCCACTAGACCCTAAAAAACACCTACTACACAAAACCACTCTACAAATACCAGAGCACATAGCAACTCTACCTAATACATAGAAACAAACACCTGGAAGCAGCCAATATGTGGAGACAAAGAAACACATCACAAAGTAAAGAAAAGAAGAAATCTTTAGAAGGGGAACTAAATGAAATCGAACCAAGCAAGCTAACAGACACAGAGTTCAGAATTTTGTTTATAAGGATACTCAACTATATTAGTAAGAATATTATAAAAACAACTGAGACCATCAATGACATAATAAAGTACCAATTTAAAATGAATGCTACATGAACTGAAATGAAGAATAACTTACAGGGAATCAACAATAAAGTAGGGGACCCTGAGAATCAAATCAGCAATTTGGAACATCAGGAAACAACACCCAATCAGAAGAGCAAAAAAAGAAAGAATCCAGAAATGTGAAGATAGTATAAGGAGACTCTGAGACAACTTCAACTGGCACAACATTCGTATTATTGTGATGCCAGAAGGAAAGAAAGAGAGCAAGAAATTGAAAACCTATTTGAAAAAATAATTACAGAAAACTTCCCCTTCCTGGGGAAAGAAATAGACTTACAAGTTCAGGAAGCACAGAGGGTCCCAAACAAGAGGAATCCAAAGAGGCCCACAGCAAAACACATCATAATTAAAATGCCAAAGGTTAAAGACAAAGAGGGAATCTTAAAAACAGCAAGAGAAGAGCAATTAGTTACCTACAAGGGAGCACCCATACGACTGTCAGCTGATTTCTCAACAGAAACTTTGCAGGCCAGAAGGGAGTGACAAGAAATGTTCAAAGTGATGAAAAACAAGGAACTACAATCAAGATTGCTCTACCCAGGAAAGCTATCATTTAGAATGGAAGGTCAGATAAGGAGCTTCACAGATAAGAAAAAGCGAAAGGAGTTCATCACCACCAGACCAGCATTACAGGAAATGTTGAAGGGTCTTCCTTAAGAAGAAACAAATGAACAAAAGAATCTGATGAACTAAATAGATCCAGAGACATTGATGCATGTAACAGAGGATCATATTTCAGAGGAAAGAGGGAAGGGGGTTGGAGGGTGGAAAGAGATTAACTGAAGAAGTTATATATATATATGCATAACCCATGGACATAGTCAATAACAGGGTGAAGGCCCAGGGAGGGGTAGAAGTGAGGTGAAGGGGGTCAATTGGGGAAAAAAATGGGACACCTGTAATACTTTCAACAATAAAGATAAATTTTAGAAAAATATGCTGGAAGGAATTAAAGGCAGGCTTAATGAAGCAGAGGATAGAATAAGTGACCTAGAAGATAAGGTAGGAAAATTCACTCAGAACAACAAAAAGAAAAAACGCTTAAAAAGCATAAGGACAGTCTTAGGGAACTTTGGGACAACTTGAAGCAAAACAACATTCACGTCATAGAGATACCAAAGGGGGAGGAAAAAGAGCAAGGATTAGAAAACTTGGTGGAGGAAATAATTACTGGAAACTTCCCTATGCTTGCAAGGGAGAAAGCCACACAAGTTCAGGAAGCACAGAGGGTTCCAAACAAGAGAGACCCAAAGAAACCCATTCCAAGACACATAATTAAAATGTCAAATGTCAAAGAAAAAAAGAATATTAAGGGTTGCAAGAGAGAGACAAGCAGTAACCTACAAGGGAACCCCCATAAGGCTGACAGCTAATTACTCAACAATCTCTTCAGGCCAGAAGGGAGTGGCATGAAGTTCTCAAAGTAATGAAAAGCAAGAACATGCAACCAAGACTGCTTTATCCAGCAAGGCTATCATTTAAAACTGAAGGTGAAATTAAGAGCTTCCCAGACAAAAGAAAGGCTAAAGGAGTTCAGTGCTACCAAACCAGCATTGCAAGAAATGCGAAAAGGACTGTTTTAAGAAAAAGAAGAAATATTAAGGGAAAGGTACATTGGCATAAAGAGGGAAAATAGCATTAAATATGTATCTATCAATAGTAACCTTAATTGTAAATGGAATAAATCCTACAATCAAAAGACATAGAGTAGCTGAATGGATGAGAAAAAAGGACCCAAATATATGCTAAATACAAGAGACCCTCTTGAGAGCAAAAGATTCACACAGGCTGAAAGTCAAGGGATGGAAAATAATATTCCATGCAAATGGAAATGAAAAAAAGCTGGAGTAGCAATTCTTATTTCTGACAAAATAGACTTCAAAATAAAGACCATAACAAAAGACAAAGATGGTCACTACATAATACTAAAAGGATCAATCCAACAGGAGGAAATAACCCTTATAAATACATATGCACCGAATATAGGAGCACCTAAATATGTAAAAAAATTCTTGTGGGCTTTAAAGGGGAGATTGATGGCAAAACAATCAAAGTGAGAGACTTTAACACCCCACTGTCAGCACTGGACAGGTCATCAAGACAAAAAATCAACAGGGAAACACAGACCTTAAATAACACACTAGACCCAATGGATTTATTTGACATTTAGAGAACATTTCAAAGGAGTAGAATACACATACTTCTCAAGGGCACATGGAACATTCTCAAAAATAGACCACATGTTAGTGCGCAAGGCAAGTTTCTACAAATTCAAGAAGATTGAAATCATATTAAGCACTTCTTGGATTACGATGCCACGAAACTAGAAATCCACCATTATAAAAAAACTCAAAAATATTCAAACACAGGGAGGCTAAATAGCATGTTATTAAATAATGAATGGGTAACCAATGACATCAAAGAAGAAACCAAACACTTCCCTGAATGAAATGAAAATGAACAGACAACAATCCCAAATCTATGGGACACAGTGAAAGCAGTCCTGAGAGGAAAGTTCACAGCAATGCTGGCATACCTCAAGAAACAAAAAAAAGCTCTATTAAACCATCACAACAGCTAAAAGAAGTAGAATGAGAACAGCAAGAAAAGCCCCAAGGAAGTAGAAGGAAGCAAATAATAAAGACCAGAGCAGAAATGAATGACATAGAGACTAAAAAACCACACCAAAAAAATCAATGAGACCAAGAGCTGGTTCTTTGGAAAGATAAATAAGATTGATGCACCTTTAGCCAGACTTAACAAGAAACAAAGAGAGAAGAGAAAAGAAATAAAATCAGAATGAAAGAGGTGATAAAACAACTGACCCAATGCAAATACAGGGGATCGTAAGAAAATACTATGAGCAACTATATGCCTATAAACTGGACAATACGGGTGAAATGGACAAATTCTTAGAAGCATACAATCTTCCAAAGTTGAATCAGGAAGAGGCAAAAACCCTGAATAGGCCAATAAAAACTAATGAAATTGAAGCAGTAATCAAAAAACTCCAGGCAAACAAAAGCCCAGGACCAGATGGACTTACAGTCAAGTTTTACAAACATTCAAACAATGGACTTACAGACATTCAAAGAATAATTAATGCCTATTGTCCTCAAACTATTCCAGAAAGTTCAAGAGTAGGAAAAACTCCAAAGCTCTTTTTATGAGGCCAGCATCATCCTTATCCTAAAACCAGATAAAGACACTACAAAGAAAGAAAATTACAGGCCAATATCCCTAATGAACATAGATGCTAAAATCCTCATTAAAAACTGTCAGCAAAGTGGGAATAGAGGGAACAAACCTCAACATAATAAAGGCCATATATGATAAACCTACAGCAAATATCATACTCAATGGTCAAAAACTAAAACCATTTTCCTTTACTACAACAACAAGACAGGGATGTATGCCTCAACCACTCTTATTCATCATGGTATTGGAAGTCCTTGCCACAGCCATCAGACAGGAAGTAAACAAAAAAGGTATCCAAAAACTACAGGACACAGAAAAAAGAAATAGAGGAAGATATAAACAAGTGGAAGAATATACCATGTTCATGGATTGGAAGGATTAATATCATTAAAATGTCCATACTATCCAAAGCAATTTATAGATTCAGTGCAATTCCCATTAAAACACCAACAGCATTTTTCACAGAGCTAGAAGCAATATTCCAAAAATTTATATGGAACTAAAAGAAACCCTGAATAGCAGCAGCCATCTTGAGTAAGAAGAATAGAGTGGAAAGGATCACTTTACCAGTTAGCAAACTGTACTACAAAGCCATTGTAATCAAAACAGCCTAGTATTGGTACAACAACAGACATATATATCAATGGAACAGAACAGAGACCCCAGAAATAGACCCATTCAATTATGGTCAGTTAATATTTGACAAAGGGGGGCAAGTGTATAGAATGGAGTAAAGACAGTATCTTCAACAAATGGTGCTATGAAAATTGGGCAGCTACATCAAAAAAAAAAAAAAAAAAATGAAACTAGACCACCAACTTACACCATACACAAAAATAAACTCAAAATGGATGAAAGACATAAATGTTAAGTAGCAAAATCATAAAAATTCTGGAAGAAAATAAAAGTGGTAAAGTCACAGACATCTCACATAGTAGAATTTTCACTGATACATCTCTTAGGGCAAGAGAAACTAAAGAAAAAATAAACATATGAGACTACATCAAACTAAAAAGCTTCTGCACAGCAAAAGAAATTAACCTCAAAATACAAAGGAAAACCATGGTATGGGAGAACATATTTGCCAAGGATGTATCTGATAAGGGGCTAATTTCCAAAGTGTACAAAGAACCATACAACTCAACACGAGAAAACAAACAATCCAATTAAAAAATGGGCAAAGGACATGAATAGACACTTCTCCAAAGAGGACATACAGATGGCCAAGAGACATATGAGAAAATGCTCAACATTGCTAATGATCAGAGAGATGCAAATTAAAACCACAATGAGGTATCACTTCACACCTGTCAGAATGGTTACCATCAACAAATCAACACATGACAGGTGCTGGCCAAGATGTGGAGAAAGGGGAACCCTGGTACCATGCTGGTGGGAATACAGACTAGTGCAGCCACTCTGGAAGACAGTATGGAGTTTCCTCAAAAAATTAAATATGGAACTGCCATTTGGCCCAGTGACCCCGCTTCTAGGAATATATCTTAAGAATCCTGAAACACTAATCAGAAAGAATATATGCACCCTTATGTTCATAGCAGCGCTATTTACAATAGCTAAGATCTGGAAACTTGCTCATCAGTAGATGAGTGGATAAAAAGCTGTGCACCAGTACACCATGGAATACTATACAGCTGTAAAGAAGGATTTCATACTGTTTGGGACAGTATGGATGGACCTGGAGAATATTATGCTAAGCAAAATAAGTCAGGCAGAGAAAGACAAATATCACATGATCTCACTTATATGTGGAATCTAAAGAACTTAATAAACTGATGAACAGAATAGATTCAATGATATGGAAGCATGGATCAGACTGACGAGTCTCAGAGGAAAGGAAGGGGTGTGTAGGTAGGTAGAGAGTAACCAAATAATTTATATGCATATATGAATTACTCAAGGACTGAAACAATGGTGTGGTGAAGGCCTGGGGAGCGGGATGGGGCCTGGTGGAAAGGGTCACTGGAGGAAAAGGGACATCTGTAATATTTTGACTAATAAACAAAAAATCTATTCTCCTCTCTCAAGGTGCATGGTGTCTCTCCCAACCCCCCTTGTGGCCACATGACTATATCATTCATTGCCATTGGAAGTCGAATGAAAATGGCATGTACCATTGCAGACCTGGCCTGTGAAATCCTCCTGCATGCATTTCTTCATACTTTCCCTGTCTGCTGATAGATACAGAAGGCATGGAGGTCCTGGGGATAGACAGGCACATGGTGGAAGAATTCTGGTTTCCTGAACGACCACGTGAAAAAAATGCAGTTTCTCTAAGCTCAACACACACCATGCACTGGTATTTGAAATCATATGTAGTGATGTGCTAGTAAAATTATGGGAGTTATGTGGTAATGCAGCATAGCCTAATATGCCCAAATAAACTGAATTACAGGATTTGCTTCCATGGGCATCAATTCAGTATATTTGGAAACACAAAATGAAATTTGCCCTTGCTACTTTTACCCTCTGTTGGATCCCTGCTATCCTAACCTAGTCATTCTACCTCAGAAACTTCAATAACTCAAAACAAAATACTTTTATTCTTTATGCAAAAACACTGAAATTAGAATTATAACAGTATTTTAAAGTGTTTGTAAGAAAGTATTTTCCACATAAATCTTCAATAAGATATTTTAATTCTTTCATTTTGTGGTGAAAATATAGCATAATAAACTAATTCGTAGTTATTCTATGTTTATTTTTAATTCATGGAGAGTGTTTTAATTGGATCAATTTGTTTCAAATAAGTGACTGGATTTCTTGTCACATCATAATTTACTGACAGTGGATTCTACCTTTGTAAGATTCTTTAATACTCATTATTAGACCTAGTCTACTGACCTGAGTCAAATAAAAATATTTTCTCCCTTCATCAATGTTTAGTCAATGACACATTTTCTACATCCAGTTTTCATTGATGTGGGATATTTTTACTTATTCATCAGGAGGGTCCAAGTGTCTTTAATGTAGAATGTGGAGGCCCAATCAATCTAATTCTTTGATTGACAGATATATGTATATATCTATCAATCAATATATATATTTCTTTTTTTCCCCAATTACAGCTAAGACAGAGATTCAGTTTTGATCCAGATTTTGGACAGACCACTTGCCCAAATGTCTCTACCATCCTATACTTCTGCCACCTCCTTAGAGAACAGAAAAGGATTTTGTCAGAGCTATTTACAAGATACAGGCAGACAAAAGCTACAGTGTATTTTCCCTTGTCCTGCTTAGTAATTGAAAGCAGTTTTCTCACTCAAATATCCTGGAACCAAACTTCTGATTTCTCTGGGAATAAAAAAAAAAACACAACACCAAGGAAAGAGAATCAGTGGTAGGTAAATGAATGCTCAGTTAGTTTATTGGAAATAACTCCATCTCCTTGCCTTTCTTTGGTGTTTAGTGTAGAGAAAGAGCACTATTCATCCCCATGTGGTTTTCATTCTTCTGTCCTCCTTAATAAGAGAGATTCAGACTTCTTTCTTCAACATACTAAAGCCTCTTATACATGTGAACAGAAGAATTGTGTGGAACTCTGGTAAGGCTGCTTAGATGGAACAGACACAGCCATGTGAAACCTTTATCACTTTATCTTTTCTCCTTCCTGTCTCAGAAATGTAGGCATGGTAGCTGGTTCAGGCTGGTGCTCTAGCAGCCATCTTGCAACAAGAGGTAGCCTTGAGGCCCTAGCCAGTTTGGCTCAGTGGTGAGAGCATCGGCCTGTGGACTGAAGGGTCCCAAGTTCGATTCCAGCCAAGGGCACCTACCTTGGTTGCAAGCTTAATCCCCGGGCCCAATTGGGGCCTTGAGTGGGAGGCAACCAATCGATGTGTCTCTCACATGGATGCTTTTCTCTCTCTTCCACTCTTTCTGAAAAGCAATGGAAAAAATATTCTTGGGTGAGGATTAAAAAAAAGAGAGAGACAGCCTTGAGGATAGACACCAGCTAGTAAGTAAAGTGCTGGGGAAGAAAGATAAATAATAACCTCCCATTAAGGTGGACAGTCAAGAGTCAGCAGGGACTTTTACCTGAGAGTGACAGGACTCCCCCACTTGTTTGTGCCTGTATCATCTTGGGTTTTCTGCTTGTGTAGGAACATCTAATCTTAAGAGAAATTTTAGCTTTGCGTAGAATCATTGTGTGAACATGGAAGAGTCACTTTCCATCCCTGGGAAACATCCTCAAATCCATCACAGTGAATGCAGTGATGATATTGCACATAGGATTCTAAAGAGCCCATACCTTCACCCACCTCACATACATGTCATTTTCTAGTATTTTCCGAGCCTCGGTTTCTCTTTGGGGAACTACCCTCCCTCCCTTGATTTAACAGGTTGAGGCTGAAACTCTTTCATTGCTGCAGAGCAGAGAGGCCCCAAAAGTAATTGGAGCGCAACCACCCTGTGAGGAAGGTCAGAGGGTGCCCCTGGCACCCCCAAAAGGATCCCTCCCAGGGAGCTGGTAGCCTGGACTGCCTACAGGCTGGGTGCAGTTTTCAGCAGTTTCTTTCTTGTTCAACACACCTTTGTACAACTGTGAAACTGAATACCAGAGAGGGGCAGCGACAGGCCCAAGCTACTCAAGAGCAGAATGCTAAGGTGAAGGGAGAGTTTGGGTCTCCTAAGCCAGGGCTTCACTCTGCACATAGGATTTGTTTTAGGATGAAAGTCCCCCTGGATCCCACTCACGCAGCCCCATGTGGGGTCACTTCCTCTGGAGATACACACACATCAGAGGAGATGGCCTTATGGCATAAGGTCAGAGGAGAAGAGACTCTTGGACAGGTGACAAAGCCAAAAGAAGCAAGAAAATAGAGACAACTCTGCCACAGGACAGGAGTATCCAGTCTCCCAGAACATGACCAGGGTTCACATCATGGGGAGGGGAGAGAAACCAGAATGATAGGCATGTGTAGCCAGGACCATGTCCAGGAAAGGCAGAAGTTGACAGGGCCTGTGGTCTGAAATCCACAGTTCTGGATAGGAGGAACAAGAATAAACCCCTTCCTTCCAACTCTTCACCCTCTAAGATGGAGGGGGTTAAATAAGAGAAATCCTGTTTTTTTCCTCTAAAAATTGGAGAGCTTGGAGTGGAGGATGTCAGTAGTTCCACAGGTTCAGAAATGCTACTATTGGTTCTCCATCCATAACTCCCTGTGCGCCTAGACACATGGAGAATGCTTCCTCTGCTCTGGAGATCCTTTTGAGCATAGAAAAGCTCAGCACCTTGGAAGTCAAGGACTAGGGATAGAGTAGCCAGTGGCAGAGTACTGGACCACTCATCCTTAGACTAGGGCAAAATCCACCTTTCTGGAATCTTGGCACCTCATTTATAATTGAAGCCAGAATCACCACACTGGCTGTGGTGAGGAGGCTTCATGAGTAAATTAGGCAACCTAGAGCAATGCAGATGGGGGAAGACAAAATAAACTTCTGAGGTCCTTCTCAACACTTCTGGATTCTGCAGTTCCTGCTCCTTACTGTCTGGGGCCAGAAGAATTGATGCCTTGAACACTCCCAAAGAAAGGTGTGTTTTCAGGCTAAAAGTGAAGGGCTGGAAAAAAGATTTTCCATGAAAAATAAAAATAAAAAGAAAGTTGGGGTAACAATAATCACTTCAGATGACATGGACTTTAGAACAAAGAATGTAAAAGAAGGCAAAGAAGGACATTACATAATTTTCTTAAAAATATGGTTTTATTGATTTTCAAAGAGAGATAAAGGAAGAAGAGAGAGAGAAAAAAAATAACATTGATGTGAGATAGAAACATTAATCAATTGCCTCCCATATGCACCCAGACCGATGCATATCTTCCCTCAATGGAATCGAACCAGTGACTTTTCAGTGCATGGGGCAACACTCAACTAAGCCACAATGGCCAGGGTGAACATTACATAATTTTAAAGGGCTCAATACAAAAAGAGGATATAACATTTGTCAATTTCTACTCACCCAACATAGGAGCACCCAAGTATATAAAACAAATATTAATGGACATAAAGTTAAGAATTAACAGTTATAGAGAGATTCCAAGATAGTGGTGGATTGAGTGGAAGCTACACTGACACTCTCGCAGGACCAAACTGAAATTATAACTATAATATAGAAAAACCACCCTGAATAATCAACTGAAGACTAGCTGGAGAGCACCATCAGAACCAAGGACCTAAAGTGGAGACTTTATAGAGACTGGCAGGAAATGTGAAGTTATTAGGGCTGGCTGGGCTCCCACAGGCAGCAACTGAAGGTTTGGAAGGGATATCTCATATGTGGGAGTTCCCATTGAGAACGCTGGGACCTTGACCCCAAGCTTGGCTTCCCAGCCCAGAGCACCAGAACTGAGAAAGTTGCCAGCATAACATCTGGCTGTGGAAAGCAGCAGGGTTTCTGCCTGCCAGAGAGAGACAGCTAGAAATGCAGGCACCCTCTAAAAGGGCCAACACACAAAGTTTTTTGTGCAGCCACTCACACTGGGCTCTGGCAGAGGGAGGGCAGAGTGGACTAGAGTGGTGAGAGAAGACTCCAGGGTTTAGGGCTCTGGAGATGAAGCTCAGAAGGCAACCATCTAGATTCCTATGCTGAGTTATTTGTCTATACTGCAGAGGACATCTTTCTCAGGAAGACCTTTGCTAGCCAGTCACCTTTTGCCTGGGGGGAAAGCAATTGCCCCACCCGCTGGAAAACCTCATACTTCACCCAGTGAAGTTTATGCCTTACTGTGGTCTACAGCCTGAGGCTCATTAAGAGACTGAGATCAATCAGCCTGCAGGCAGTGGCAGACCTCTGGGAGATTTGAGTCATTGCCTGATCTGTTTCTGAGCCCTGGCCTTGGAAAGCCGACTTTGGTGTGCATCTTGGTCCTAGCCAAATGCATCCAGCCGCAGCAGAGAGAACAATAAGCCAGCCCAGCATGGGGAACAACAAGCCATCAGTTGTTGATAGTTTCAATCAGGGTACTCAAAGCCAGTCACAAACAGTGTCTGACATTGGCCTACACCAGAAACCTACCAAAAAGACTGAGAGTCCTAGAAGATCTACCTAATACATAGAAATAGGCAGCAAAATGGGGGAGACAAAAAAACAACCCCCAAATGAAAGAACAAGAGAAGTCTTCAGAAAATAGTTAAATGAAAGAAAAGTAAGCAATCTATCAGATACAGAGTTCAGGATACTGATTGCAAGGATGCTCAACAGCATGAAAAAAGATATGGAAGCTATGAAGGATGACACAGAAGAAATAGAGAAAACATTAGAAGGAATAAACAGCAGATTAGAGGAAGCTGAGGATTGGATCAGCAAATTAGTAGACTGGGTAGGAAAAATAACTCAGTTGGAGATACAAAAGGAAGCAACAATTAAAAAACAAGAGAACAGTTTAAGGGATCTGTGGGACAACATGAAACATAACAATATTCACACCATAATAGTGCCAGAAAGGTAAGAGAATAAGCAAGGGATAGAGAAATTTTTTTTTTAATTTTTAATTTTTATTTTTGTTTAAACTATTACAGAGGTCCCTTTTTCTCCCCAATGACTTGTTCCACCCCGTTCCATCCCCCTCCTCAGTCCCTCTCTCCACCATAGTCCGTGTCCTTGGGTTGTACATATATGCACATAAATTCTTTGGTTACTCTCTCCCCCTTTACCTACCCTACCTCCTCCATCCCTCTGACATTCGTCAGTCTGATCTATATTTCCATGTCATTGAATCTATTCTGTTCATCAGTGTATTAAGTTCTTTAGATTCCACGTATAAGCAAGATCATGTGATGTTTGTCTTTCTCTGCCTGGCTTATTTCACTTAGCATAATTTTCTCCAGGTCCATCCAGGCTGTCCCAAAGGGTACGAGATTCTTCTTCTTTACAGCTGCATAGTATTCCATGGTGTAAATGTCCCACAGCTTTTTTATCCACTCATCTACTGATGGGCACTTGGGCTGTTTCCAGATCTTAGCTATTGTAAACTGTGCTGCTATGAACATAGGGGTACATATACTCTTTCTGATTAGTGTTTCAGGATTCTTAGGATACGTTCTTAGTAGTGGAATCACTGGGTCAAAAGGCAACTCCATTTTTAATTTTTTGAGGAAACTTCATACTGTTTTCCATAGTGGTTGCACCAGTCTGCATTCCTACCAGCAGTGTACTAGGGTTCCCCTTTCTCCACAGCCTCACCAGCACATGTCGTTTGTTGATTTGTTGATGGTAGCCATTCTGACAGGTGTGAAGTGATACCTCATTGTGGTTTTAATTTGCATTTCTCTGATGATTAACAACGTTGAGCATTTTCTCATGTGTCTCTTGGCCATCTGTATGTCCTCTTTGGAGAAGTGTCTATTCAGGTCCTTTGCCCATTTCTTAATTGGGTTGTTTGTCTTCCTCTTGCTGAGCAGTATGAGTTCTTTGTACACTTTGGAAATTAGCCCCTTATCAGATACATCCTTGGCAAATATGTTTTCCAAGACCGTGGGGTTCCTTTGTATTTTGAGGCTGTTTTCTTTTTCTGTGCAGAAGCTTTTTAGTTTGATGTAGTCCCATATGTTTATTTTTTCTTTTGTTTCTCTTGCCCTAGGAGACGTATCAGTGAAAATTCCACTACTTGGGATGTCTGTGACTTTACTGCCTATGTTTTCTTCCAAGATTTTTATGGTTTCGTGACTTACATTTAAGCCTTTTATCCATTTTTATTTTTGTGTATGATGAAAGTTGGTCTAGTTTCATTTTTTTGTATGTATATGCCCAATTTTCCCAGCGCCACTTATTGAAGAGACTGTCTTTACTCCATTGGATACTCTTTGGAAATATTAACTGACCATAATGGTTTGGGTCTATTTTTGGGGACTCTGTTCTGTTCCATTGATCTATATGCCTATTGTACCAATACCAGGCCATTTTGATTACAACGGCTTTGTAATATAGTTTGAAATCCAGTAATGTGGTCCCTCCCACTCTGTTCTTTTTCCTCAAGATGGCTGCAGCTATTTGGGGTTTTTTGGTTCCATATAAATTTTTGAAATGTTTGTTCTAGGTCTGTGAAATATGCTGTTGGTATTTTAATAGGAATTGCATTGAATTTATAAATTGCTTTGAGTAGTATGGACATTTTATTGATATTAATTCTTCGAATCCATGAGCATGGTATAGTCTTCCACTTGTTTAAATCTTCCTTTATTTCTTTTTTCAGTGTCACGTAGTTTTCTGAGTACAGGTCTTTTACATCCTTTGTTAAGTTTATTCCTAGGAATAAACTTATTTTTTTTAGTTGCAGTGGTAAACGGTATTGTTTTTTTAGTTTCTCTCTCTGAAAGTCCATTGTTGGTATATAAGAATGCCATTAATTTCTGGATGTTGATTATTTATCCAGCTACCTTGCCAAATTTGTTTATCAAATCCAGTAGTACTTTGATGGAGTCTTTAGGGTTTTCTATGTACAATATCATGTGATCTGCAAAAAATCACAGTTTTGCTTCCTCCTTTCCAATTTGGATACGTTTTATGTTTTCTTCCTGTTTGATGTCTATGGTGAGGACTTCCAGTACTACATTGAATAAGAGTGGTGAAAGTGGACATCACTGTCTTGTTCCTGTTTTTAATGGAAATGGTCTTAGTTTTTGTCCATTGAGTATGATGTTGGCTGTAGGTCTGTCATATATGGCCTTTATTATGTTGAGGTATGATCCCCCTATTCCCACTTTGCTGAGAGTTTTTATCAGAAATGGGTGCTGGATTTTGTCAAATGCTTTTTCTGCGTCTATTGATATGATCATATGATTTTTGTCCTTGTTTTATATGATGCATCACATTTATTGATTTGCAATGTTGTACCAGCCTTGCATCCCCGAAATAAATCCCACTTGGTCATGATGTATGATCTTTTTAATGTATTGCTGGATCCGGTTTGCTAGTATTTTAGTGAAGATTTTAGAATCTATGTTCATCAGGGATATTGGCCTGTAATTTTCTTTCTTTGTAGTATCTTTATCTGGTTTTGGGATTAGGATGATGCTGACCTCATAAAGAGAGTTTGGGAGTTTTCCTTCCTCTTGAATTTTCTGGAATAGTTTGAATAGAATAGGTGTTAATTCTTCTTTGAATGTTTGGTAAAACTCACCTGTAAATCCATCTGGTCCAGACCTTTTGTTTGCCGGGAGTTTTTGATTACTGCTTCAATTTCATTAGTTGGTATCAGCCTATTCAGTTTTTCTACCTCTTCTTGATTCAACTTTGGAAGGTTGTATGCTTCTAGAAATTTGTCCATTTCCCCATGTTGTCCAATTTGTTGGCATATAGTTGCTCATAATATTTTCTTAAAATCCTTTGTATTTCTGTTGAGTCAGTTGTTATATCGCCTCTTTCATTTCTGATTTTATTTATTTAGGTCCTCTTCTTTGTTTCTTAGTGAGTCTGGCTAAAGGTGCATCAATATTATTTACCTTTTCAAAGAACCAGCTCTTGGTTTCATTGATTTTTTGTGTATTGTTTTTTTAGTTTCTATGTCATTAATTTCTGCTCTGATTTTTATTATTTCCTTCCTTCCACTTCTCAGGGCTTTTCTTGCTGTTCTCTTTCTAGTTCTTTTAATTGTTGTGTTAGATGGTTCATTAGATCTTTTTCTTGTTTCTTGAAATAGGCTAGTAATGTTATGAATTTTCCTCTCAGGACTGCGTTCGCTGTGTCCCATGGATTTTGGGTTGTTTGTTCATTTTTGTTACTTTCCATGAAGTATTTGATTTCTTCCTTGATATCATTGGTTACCCATTTATTGTTTAATAACATGCTATTTAGCCTCCATGTGTTTGAATATTTTTGAGTTTTTTATACTGGTTGACTTCTAGTTTCATGGCATTGTGATCCAAGAAGATGCTTGATATGATTTCAGTCTTCTTATATTTGTAGAGCCTTGCCTTGCACCCTAACATGTGATCTACTTTTGAGAATGTTCCATGTGCCCTTGAGAAGAATGTGTATTCTCCTGCTTTGGAGTGAAATGTTCAGTAAATGTCAATTAAATCCATTGCATCTAGTGAGTCATTTAAGGTTTGTGTTTCCTTGTTCATATTTTTTCTTGATGATCTGTCGAATGCTGACAGTAGGTGTTAAAGTCCCCCACTATGACTGTGTTGCTATCAGTATCCCACTTCAATTCCCCCAAGGAATTTTTTATATATTTAGGTGCTCCTATATTGGGTGCATAAATGTTTATAAGGGTTATTTCCTCCTGTTGGATTGATCCCTTTAGTATTATGTAGTGACCGTCTTTGTCTCTTGTTATGGTCTTTAATTTGAAGTCTGTTTTGTTAGAAATAAGAATTGCTATTCCACCTTTCTTTTCCTTTCCATTTGAATGGAATATTTTACTCCATCCCTTCACTTTTAGCCTGTGTCAGTCTTTTGCTCTCAGGTGGGTCTCTTGTAGACAGCATATATTTGGATCCTGTTTTCTTATCCATTCAGCTATCCTATGTCTTTTGAATGTACCTTTCATTCCATTTACATTTAAGTGTACTATTGATATAAACTTATTTAATGCCATTTTCCCCCTTTATGCTGATGTACCTTTCTCTCACTATTCCTTCTTTTTCTTACAACAGTCCCTTTAGCATTTCTTACAATGCTGGTTTGGTGGTACTGAACTCCTTTAGCCTTTTTTTTGTCCAGGAAGCTCTTTATTACACCTTCAATTTTAAATGATAGCCTTGCTGCATAAAGCAATCTTGGTTGCATGTTCTTGCTTTTCATTACTTTGAGAACTTCATGCCACTCCCTTCTATCCTGAAGAGTTTCTGTTGAGAAATCAGCTGTCAGCCTTATGGAGGTTCACTTGTAGGTCACTGCTTTTGAGGAGTCACCAAGAGTTCCAAGGAAGAAAAACTTGAAGAGGGCTATGCCCAGACACATCATAATTAAAATGCCAAAAATTCAAGACAAAGAGAATCTTAAAGACAACAGGAGAAAAGCAATCTGTTACCTACAAAGCAGTTTTCATAAGGCTGTCAACTGACTTCTCATCAGAAACTCTATAGGCCAGAAAGGAATGGCATGAATTGTTCAAAGTAATGCAAAAGAAATACCTGAATTCAAGATTATTCTATCTTGCAAGGCTATCATTCAAAATAAATAGTGAAATAAAGAGCTTCCCAGACAAAATAAAATAAAATAAAATAATAAAATAAAATAAAATAAAATAAATAAAATAAAATAAAATAAAATCTAAAATACTTTATCACCATCAAATCGTCATTGCAAGAAATGGTTCAGGGACTGCTGTGATAAGAAGTAAAAACAGAGAGAGGGAAACAGAGCCATAAAGAATTAAAATGGTGGCACATAAGTACCTATTAATAATAACCATAAGTATAAATAGATTAAATGGTCCAATCAAAAGGCATAGGGTAGCTGTGATAAGAAAACAGGACCCAAATATGTGCTGTTTACCAGAGACCCACCTCAGAACAAAAGACTCACACAGACTGAACATAAAAGGAGGGAAAAAAATTTTCCATGCAAATAAAAATGAAAAAAAAATCTGGGGTAGCTATACTCATATCTGACAAAATAGTCTTCAAAATGAGGACCATAATGAAAGATAAGAGAGCTCACTAAATAATACTAAAAGGAGTGATCCAACAACAGGATATAACCCTGATAAGCATATGTGCACCCAATATAGGAGCACCTAAATGTATAAAAAACTTCTGTAGGACTTTAAGGGAGAGATCAACAGGAATACAGTCATACTAGGGAACTTTAGCACCTCACTGACTTCGCTGGATAGGTCTTCCAGACAAAACATCAACAAGGAAAGAGTAACCATAAATGACACACTAGATCAGATAGATTTAATTGACATTTACAGAGCATTCCACCCCAAAGCTGCAGAATATGCATTCTTCTGAAGTGCACATAGTATGTTCTAAAAGATAGACCACAAGTTTGCACACAAAACAAGTCTCTACAAGTTCAAGAAGATTGAAATCATATTAAGTATCTTATATCAGAATGGCATTAAACTAGAAGTAAAATACAATAAAAACACTCAAAAACGTTCAAGCACATGGAGGCTAAATAGCATGTTATTAAACAATGAATGGGTTACCAATGAGATCAAGGAAAAAATCAAACACTTCATGGAAAGTAACGAAAATGAACACATACAACCTAAAATCTATGGGACATGGCGAAAGCAGTCCTGAGAGGAAAATTCATAGCATTACAAGCCTATTTCAAGAAATAAGAAAAAGATCTAATGAACCATCTAACACAACAACTAAAAGAACTAGAATGAGAATAGCAAGAAAAGCCCTGAGGAAGTAAAAGGAAGGAAATAATAAAAATCAGAGCAGAAATTAATGACATAGAGATTAATAAAAATACAAAAAGTCAATGAAACCAAGAGCTGCTTCTTTGAAAAAATAAACTAGATTGATGAACCTTTAGCCAGACTCATCAAGAAACAAAGAGAGAGGACCCAAATGAATAGAAGCAGTAATGAAAGAGCTGAAGTAACAACTGACCCAACAGAAATACAAAAGGATTGTAAGAAAGGACTGTTAACAACTACACACCACCAAGCTAAAAACCTGGGTGAAATGGACAAATTCTTAGAAAAATACAACCTTCCAAAACTCAGTCAGGAAGAGTGAAAAACCTGAATAGGCCGATAACTGCTGTTGAAGTTGAAGCAGTAATCAAAAAACTCCCAGCACACAAAAGCCCTGGTCCTGACAGCTTCACAGGGGAGTTTTTCCAAACATTCAAAGAAGAACTACCATCTGTCTTCCTCAAACTATTCCAAAAAATTCAAGAAGAAGGAAAACTACCAAACTCTTTTTACGAGCCAGTATTAGTCCAATTCCAAAACCAGATAAAAACACTACAAAGAAAGAGAATTACAGGCCAATATCCCTGATGAATGTAGATGCTAATATCCTCAACAAAATATTTCCAAATCTGATACAGCAATATAATAAAAAGAACATACATAATGACCAAGTGGGATTTATTCCAAGCATGCTAGGCTGGTACAATATTTGCAAATCAATAAATGTGATACATCACACAAATAAATTGAAAGACAAAAATCACATGATCATATCAATAGATTCAGAAAAAGCATTCAACAAAACCATACAACTATTTTTGATAAAAACTCTCAGCAAAGTGGTAATAGAAGGATCATACTTCAATATAATAAAGGCCATATATCACAAACCTACAGCCAACATCATACTCAATGGGCTAAAACTAAAAACATTCCCCCTAAGAACAGGAACAAGACAAGAGTGTCCACTTTTACCACTCGTATTCACTATAGCACTGGAAGTCCTAGTCACAGCGATCAGACAAGATGAAAGCATAAAAGGTATCCAAATTGGAAAGGAGGAAGTAAAACTATCATTATTTGCAGATGGCATGATATTTTACATAGAAAATCCTAAAGACTCCACCAAAAAACTACTAGATTTAATAAATGAATTCAGCAAGGTAGCAGGATATAAAATTTACACCAGGAAATCCCTCACATTTTTATACACCAATAATGAACTCTCAGAAAGAGAAACTGAAAAAAAAATCCCATTTACTGTTGGAACAGAAAAATTAAGATACTTAGGAATAAACTTAGCCAAGGAGGTAAAAGATCTGTACTCAAAAAACTACAGTATGTTGCAAAAAGAGATAAAAGAAAATTCTTGCATTAAAATTCTTCCATTAACAAGTGGAAGAATACACCATGTTCATGGATTGGTGGAATTAACATCATTAAAATGTCTGTAGGCACAGCAGGCCTTGGCTCAATGGTTGAGCATTCAGGAGATTGGGTTTCTATTCCTGGTTGGGGCACATGCCCAGGTTGTGGGCTTGATCCCCAGTCAGGGGTGTGCAGGAGTCAGCCAATCAGTGACGACTCTTTCATCATTGATATTTCAATTCTCTCTGTCTCCCTCACCCTTCCTCTCTCTGAAATCAATAAAGATATGTTAATAAAATAAAATAAAATGTCCATGCTACCCAAAGCAATCTATAAATTCAAAGCAATCCCTATTAAAATATCAATGGAATATTTCAAAGATCTAGAAAAACACTTCAAAAATTTATATGGAACCAAAACAGACCTAGAATAGCTGAGGCAGTCTTGGGAAAGAGAACAAAGTCGGAGGGATCACAATACCAGATATCAAGTTACACTACAAAGCTATTGTAATCAAAACAGCCTGGTACTGGCCCAAGAACAAACATATAGACCAGTGGAACAGAACAGAGAACCCAGAAATTGACCCAAGCCATTATGCTCAATTAATATTTGACAAAGGAGGCAAGAACATACAATGGAGTAATGACAGTCTCTTCAATTAATGGTTTTGGGAAATGGACAGGTACATGCAAAAAAAGAATAAGAAAAAAAGAAAGAAAGAAAGAAAGAAAGAAACTAGACCACCAACTTACACCATACACAAAAATAAATTCAAAATGGATAAAAGACTTAAATGTAAGACATGACACCATAAAAATCTTAGAAGAGAACGTAGGCAGCACAATCTCAGACATCCCTTGTAGCAATATGTTTGTCAATACATCTCCTAGGGCAATAGAAACAAAGGAGAAAATAAACAAATGTGACTACATCAAAATAAAAATCTTTTTCACACAAAAAACAAACCATCAACAAAACAGCAAGGAAGCCCACTGTATGGGAGAACATATTTGCAAATGACACATCTGATAAAGGGTTAATTTCCAAAATATATAAGGAACTCATACAACTTAACAAAACGAAGACAAACAATCCAATTAAAAAATGGGCAAAGGACTTGAATAGACACTTCTCCAAAGAGGACATACTGATGGCCAAGAGACATATGGAAAAATGCTTAAAGTCACTAATCATCAGAAAGATGCAAATTAAAACCACAATGAAGTATCAATTCACATCTTTTTTTTTTTTACAACTTTCTTTTTTTTTAAATATATCTTTATTGATTTCAGAGAGAGGAAAGGAGAGGGAGAGAGAGATAGAAACATCAATGATGAGAGAGACATTGATCGAGCCCGCAACCGGAGCATGTGCCCTGACGGGGAATTGAACCCCAATCGCCTGGATCGTAGGTCAATGCTCAACCACTGAGCCACACCCAGCTGGGCTCACTTCACATCTTTCAGAATGGCTACCATCAACAAATCACCAAATGACACATGCTAGTGAGGGTGACGAGAAATGGGAACCCTAGCACAGTGCTGGTGGGAATGCAGACTGGTACAGCCAATATGGAAAACAGTGTGGAGTTTCCTCAAAAAATTAAAAATAGAACTGCCTTTTGACCCAGTGATCTCACTTCTAGGAATATATCCTAAGAACCTTGAAGCACTAATCAGAAAGAATATGTGCACCCCTATGTTCATAGCAGTGCAATTTACAATAGCTAAGATCTGGAAACAGCCCAAGTGCCCATCAGTAGATGAGTGGATTAAAAAGCTGTGGGACATTTACAGCATGAAATTCTATGCAGCTGTAAAAAGGAAAGAGCTCTTACTCTTTGGGACAGCACAGATGTTAAGAGAAATAAGCCAGTCAGAGAAAGACAAGTATCACATGATCTCACTCATATGTGGACTCTAATGAACAGAATAAACTGACAAACAAAATAGATCCATAGACATAGAAGCATGGAACAGACTGAGGAATTTCAGAGGGAAAGTGGGGGTGGGTGAATCGTTGAGGAGAGATTAATCAGAGAACTTATATGCATAAAGGCATAACCTAGGGACACAGACAATAGTATGGGGAAAGCTTGGGGATGGGGCAGATTTGAGGTGGAGGGAATCAATTGGAACACAAAAAAGGTGGACATCTGTAATACTTTCAACAATAAAAGTAAATTTTTTTAAAAAAGAATTAACAGTAATATAATAATTGCTGGAACTTTAATACTCCATGTACCTAAATGGACAGATCATCCAGGCAGAAAATTAATAAGGTAATAATAGCCTTAAATGCTACATTAGACCAGTTTGACATAATAGATATTTAGAGAGCATTTCATCCCCAAATTGCAGGTTACACATTTTCTCAAGTGCACCAGAATGATTTTCAAGGATAGATCAAATAGTAGGCCACAAAACAAGCCTCAATAAATTCAAGAAGATTGAAATTATATCAAGCATATTTTCTGACCACAATGGCATGCAAATAGAAATCACCTACAGGAAGAAAACTAGAAAAAACACAAATATGTGGAGTTTAAACAACATGCTTCTAAATCAATGAATCTAAGAGGAAATCAAACAAGAACTTGAAAACTATCTTGAGACAAATGAAAATAAAAACACAATGACCCCAAACTTATGGGACATAGCTAAGGTTCTAAGAGGAAAGTTCATAGTTGTGCAGACCTACCATAAAGCTGGAAAAATATCAAATAAACGGCCTAAATTTATACCTAAAAGAATTAGAAAAATAACAGACAAAAATCAAAGTAGAAGAAAGAAAATAATAAAGAGCAGAGCAGAAATAAACAAAGAGAAAAATTAATCATAAAATTTAATGAAACTAAGAGATGGTTCTTTGAAAGAATAAACAAATTAACAAGCCTCAAGCAAGAATCCATCAAGAAAAAAAGAGAACACAAATATATAAAATCAGAAATGAAAGAGGAGAGATTACAACTGACATCACAGAAATACAAAGGGCTATTAAAGAATACTATGAACAATTATATGCTAACAAACTTGGCAATCATTTTTAAAAACATACACAATTCCAAGACTAAACCAGGAAGAAACAGAGAATCTGAACAGACTGATTATTAGCAATAAAATTGAAATAGTAATAAAAACATTCCCCACAAACAAAACCCCAGACCAGATGGCTTCACAGGTGAATTCTACCAAAGATTTAAAGAAGAATTAATAATTATGTTTCTCAAATTATTCCAAAAAATTGAAGAGGATGGAACACTTCCAAACTCATTCTATGAAGCCAGCATTCCCCTGATACCAAAACCAGACAAAGACACTGCAAAAAAGAAGAAAAGAATTACAGGCCAATATGCTTGATAAACATAGATTTAAAAATTGACAACAAAATACTAGCAAACCGAATTCAACAAATAAAAAGGACTATACACCATCACCAGATATGCATGTGTGGTTCAACATCTACAAAACAAGTAATGTGATTCATCACATCACAAAACCAATGATAAAAACTGTATGATTATCTCAAAAGATGTAGAAAAAGCATTTCAGAAAATTCAACATTCATTTATGATAAAACTCTCAACAAAGTGGATAATGAAAGAACTTAACCTCAACTTGATTAAGGTTATATATGACAAGCCCACAGCTAACATCACACTCAGTGCAGAAAAGCTGAAAGTTTTTCCCCTGATTGAGAACAAGACAAGGATGCCCACTCTCACCACTATTACTCAGTATATTACTGGAAGTCCTAGCCACAGCAGTCAGATAAAAAAAAGGAATAAAAGTTATCCAAACTGGAAAGAAGAAAAACTCACTATTTGTAGATGACATGACTCTATATATAGAAAATTCTAGAGTCACCAAAATTAATATAATTAATAAATGAATTCAGTAAAGTAGCAGGATGAAAAATTAATATACATAAATCTGTTGCATTCTCATACAGCAATAATGAACAACCAGAAAGAGAAATTCAGAAAACAATCTTATTTCTAATTGCATCAAGAAAATAAAATACCTAAGAATAAATTTAACCAAGGAGGTAAAAGACCTATACTTTTAAAGCTGTAAGAGATGGAAGAAAGAAATTAAAGAAGACTCAAATAAATGAAAAGATATATAATGCTCATGGTTTGGAAGAATTAATAGCATTAAAACGACCATAATTACTCAAAGTAATCTACAGATTTAATGAAATCTCTGTCAAAATATGAATGACATTTGCCTTGGCCAGGTGGCTCAGTTGTTTGGAGTGTTGTCCAATACACCAAAAAAATAAAAATAAAAATAAGTTGTGGGTTTGATTCCCAATCAAGAAGCATGCAGGAGGCAACTAATTGATGTTTCTCTCTCACAATGATGTTTTTTTTTTTCTTTCTCTTTCTCTCACCCCTCCATTCTCTCTCTGAAATCAATAAACATATCCTTGGGTGAGGATACATTTTTTTTTTTTTTTTTTTAGATTGTGAATCACATTCTTCTCAGAACTAGAATCCTAAAATTTATATGGAACCACAAAATACAACAAATAGCCAAAGCAACCTTGAGAAAGAACAAAATTGGACATATCACATTCCCTGATTTTAAACTATACTGCAAAGCTATCATACTTAAAACAGTGTGGTATTCACATAAAAACAGACACATAGATCAATGGAATAGAATAGAGCCCACAAATAAACCCTTGCTTGTATGGTCAATTAACCTACAGCAAAGAAGGCAGGAATATACAATGTGGTGTTGGTTAAACTAAACAGTTACATGGAAAGAATGAAAATGTACCACTGTCTTACACCATATACAAAAATAAACTCAAAATAGATTAAAAACATAAATATAATACTGAAGCTATAAACTCCTAGAAGAAAACATAGGTAGTAAATTGTCTAACACCAATCAGTCTTAGCAATACTCTTTTGGCTATGTCCCCTTGTGAAAGTGAAACATAAGCAAAAATAAACAAATAGGACTTCCTCAAACTAAATAGCTCTGTACATCAAAGGAAACCATCAACAACAAAAAAAAGGCAACCTATTGAATGAGCCAATATATTCACAAATAACATATCCAATAACGAAAAAAATGGGTAGAGGACATGATGAGATATTTTTCCAAAAAGAACACAGATGGCCAATAGACATGAAAAGATGCTCAACATCACTAGCACCAGAGACATACAAATCAAAACCACAATGAGATATAATCTCACCCCAGTCAGAGTGGCTATTATAAAAAACTCAACAAATAACACTTGTTGACGAGGATGTGGAGAAAAAGGAATGCTTGTTTACTGTTGGTGGGACTGAAAATTGGTGCAGCCAACATAGAAAACAGTATGAAGATTCCTCAAAAGACTAAAAATATATCTTCTATATGACGCAGCAATTCCATTTCTGGGTATTTACCAAAGAAAATAAAAACACTAATTCAAAAAGATATATGCACCCTTATGTTCATTGCAGTATTACTTAAAATAGCCAAGATATGAAAGCAATCTCGGTGCTTATTGATAGACAAATGGATAAAGAATATGTGGTGTATATGTATATACTATGAAATATTACCTAGCAATAAAAACAAAACAACAAAATATTGCCATTTGTGACAACATGAATGGACGTAGAGGGTATTATGCTTAGTGAAATAAGTCAGACAGAGTAAGACAAATATTGTGTTGTTTCACATATATGTGGAGAGTACAAAAACAAAACAAAAACAGACTCATAGAAACAGAGACTAAAGCGATGGTTGCCTGAGAAGAAGGGAATAGGGGATGGATGAAGAAGATGAAGGGGAATATAATCAATAATATTGTGGTAAATTTGTGCAGTGACGGAACTAGTGAGATGAGCACATTGTAAGGTATAAAATGTTGAATCACTATATCGTGCACTTAAAACTAATATAACTAATATAATAGTAAATACCAACCATACTTAAATAAAAAATCAAATAAGTAAATAAAATATAAGAGCAAGAAACCACCCAGTCATAACAATAGGTTACTTCATCTTATAGTATCCCTTAATACTAGTTTGTTTAAGATTGAGGAGGACATCTTTCTGCAGGGGAACCAACCTGAGTACTAGAGTGCCTCTGGCCATGCCCATCCTTGGAACAATTGTTCCTCCTCTTAATCCAGGCATCTTCTCCAAATTGTGCTCCCCTCCATCCCTGGTGAGACCTGTGTTTTCCCTAGAAGATAGTCCTTTCAGCCTTTCTCAGGCGTATGGGGTCCAGTTCCTTAACCTCCTAGTCCTCTCAGATATGGGCCCCACAAGGAACTTGGTTTTTTCAGGCTACAAACCTGAATTGTAACCCCACTTGTGCAGCCTACTGGATCAGCTGTTGCCACATTTGTGCTCACCATTAAGTGAAATGCTTCGGGTCTTTCAAGAAAGCAAACGGATGGCCAGAAGCTCTGAAACCCTCAGTGTACAATTCAGTGTCAATCAAGTGACCAGGAAGCAAGGTTCAAGAACCCTAAGGGTCTATGCCAGGAAAGGAAAAGATAGATATCACGAAGTCAGGGTATTAAAAAAAGAATATAAAGTTAAGTTTACATTAGAACAATATTAATGAAAAATCTAAGTATATCTGAACTAGGAAATCTTAGTGTGAAAGCCCTTTCTAGGGGTCCTTGGAAAGTACATATATACTGTTTTGTTTTTGTTACCCAAAAGTGAGGAGGTTTTAAAATCTCTGAAAGTACAATGTAGATTGCTTAGAACAGCTGTCACTGACCAAAGGGTGACAATATGAGCATGGAAAAAGCAATTATCACTAAATGGGAGAAGCTGAGCCCATAACTATACTCAAACAGAGAAAAAATTAAGAAATATAAAAAGTCCTTGTAATCCAGAAGAGGGGAGACCTTACTAGGAGAGGCTAATGTTTATTAACTTTAACTAATAAAGACTGTGGAATCTGTGGGAGTACTGTCCTTGATTCAGGATGTATGCAGCAATGAGGCATAAGTCCATCTTTGTTTCTACCTAACAGAGGAAGAATTGATTCAGGGAAATGTGATGGCCAGAAACTGCCTGAAAAGGTCAAGACTACACTACCAACATGAGGGGAGGGAGGACATTTGAGGTCATCCTGAACCATTCACCAGGTAGAAAACTGGTTCAACTGCAAGAAATGCAAGAAGGTGGGCTCACCCAAGAGTTGTGGATGATGCTTGCTGTAGGAGAGACCTGGGGCAGAGCCGCCTCAAGATGGACTAATTATAAAGGCAGATGAGTTATGACAAAGCCAGTCCAAGCCAAAGTGCAACACCTTGTATGTTCAGTTTTTTTAGATGGGGACAGGAAGGAGACCCATTAGGTTCTAAGAAAGGCATGAACTTTGTCCTTTGCCTGCTTTGGGCCTCACTCAGCGCAAGCCTGGACTAGGCGATCCCTCCTTCCTTCCTCTCAGAGCTCATAGCCTGCGCTCAACCTCTGTGGTGTGGGATCAGCCCTCACTTACCCAACCCTTTGGGATCAGCCACCTTACTAGCACCAGCTGTGCACTCTATTCCTCTTCACCGCCCCGCCCCCCCCGCCCTCCCCCCAAGGTCTTGGCATTGCTCCCCGAGCCATCTGGAGTTACTTAATCCATACTTCATTCCTTCCTCCCAGCGTGCAGACCCTCTGTCCTCAGCTTTGCGGGAAGAGAGTGCCCAGAACATTTCCGCTCCGCCCCCAAGACTGCGTGCTGCTGGGTACAGCACCAGCAGACCCCATGCAGCGAGTACCTGTAAGGGAAGCTCCTCCTTCGTTCCCATTAATAACATAATCGGGTCCAAGAAAGGCACTCTGTAAAGAAGATTCTGGAAGACTGCCCTGCGTCCCGAGATTGACCTGCCTGCCCGGTCTTTCAAGCCCTCTCCGAATCCAGGGTAGGACTCGTGACTAGGCTCCGTGTGACGGAGGCCTTCGGAGAGGGTTGAGGTTAAATCTGCCCCGGCTCTACAGGCTGCAATTGGTAAGGACATCTACATCTATGAGCTCTGAGGAGCTGGGGTCGTGGCGCGGGAATGCGGTTGGGGGCGAGAGGAGACCGCTGGGCTGCTGTCCCTTCCAGCGGCACAGGCGGCTGGGCCTGAAGGATGCAAAACTACATCCCTGCGGGGAGGCAGAGACATCAGAGACAGATACGCGGAGAAACAAAAACAAAGCGAGATCCAGTGGGGACAGAGCAGCAGCGGTGGACCGAGGCTGCAGCCTCTGGAGAAGCCTCCATTCCAGCCCCTTGAGCTTCACCTCCCCCACTACTGAACTAGGGCACCCCCCACCTCTTCCTTGTCCGCCGGAGCTCGCCCCGCCCTGTAGCCCTCCAGCAGATTAACCCTCCCCAGCCCAGCCAGAGGCGGAGAGAGTACCAATCTCGACCCCACAGTGGCGCGCGGCGTCGGGAGCTGGCCTTGGTGCTGAGCTCGCGGCTTGGCCTGGGGCGCGGCTCTTGGCCGGACTGAGGCGGCGTCTTGTGACATTCCCCGCCCCAAAGGTAAGTCTCCAGGGCCCGGAAGATATAGGCTAGGGGGAAGGAGGAACGGTGATTTGGGAATTTTTGTGCCTTCTTTTGCATAATGGGAGGGTGAGTGGAGGGCCTAGGGTCTACACTCTCCTCACCCCATGGTGCCTTGCGCGGATGGTTGTGGTCTGGAGTCTGCGGGCGATGAACCTTTTAGGTCTGGGCTAGGGAAGCGAAGAAACCCTCCGTCTGCGGTTGCTGTTGCGGGAGTTGGAAAAGACCAGATAAGGCTGGAGACGTATGTTGTCCTTTGGGCAGGCCTGGAACACCCAAAGACTCTTTTAGAAAAGATGGGCCAGAACCTTAGCTCTGAAAAGGACCCTTTGTCTCCCTAGCGTGGGGGTTGGGTGAATTGGTTATGCTCACTGCAGATTCTGTTTCTGCTTTGTTCCCTACCCCACACCCACCCTAGAACACTTAGGCTTTCCTTCCCTACAATAACCTTCACTTCATGAATCGAAGATACCTCTGCTTTCTTATCACCACCCACCCACCCCTTCTTATTTTACTGCTTGTGATTGTCCTGGATGCTGGGGGCAGAGCAGGGGAAAGCATGGCAAATACGAAAACTATTAGTCGATTTTTTTTTTATATCTTGAAATTGTTTCTATATTATATCTGTATCTCGAGGTTTTTATTTTGCTCCATGAACCACCTAGTCACTTTCATGTTAAAAAGGGAATGAAAAGCACAGAATTGCCTTACCAAAGGGAAAAGAGAATCCTAGTCTGTTGAGATAAAGTCAGTCATCATGAAGAAAAGCACCTAGTAGAATTATCTGATTTGCTTAATTTTCAATATATCTATATGCATGTGCATTTTCTTTGTAAAGCACTGAGAAGGAAGGTTTATACATGTGGGACATCTCTGCCACCACACGTTTTCCATTGAACACTGCTCTGGCTCCAATTCTGAACTCCTGTCTCCACTCCTGCCCTTACTTTCCATACTCACAGTGGGAGTAACCTGTTAAAACTAAAAATTGGCCCATGTCGTTCACTTTTCATGTTTGGCTCCCCATGGCACATAGGATAAAGGCCAAGACCCTCCCTAACACCTCAGGCCAGGTGTAGTCTGCCTTGCCCATTTCCCAGCCTCATCCCAATTCTTGCTGCTCTGCTTTTAGATCTTTAACTGTAATCCCTCCCTGCTCCTCAAGGCTTTTTCTCAGATGTTCCCTTGCCTGGAATATGCTCCCCATATCTTTTTTCTGGTTGTCTTCAGCTGTCTTTTAGGTCTTGGTTTGAATACTACATTCCAGAATCTTTTGATTAAATAAATACGTGGTTTGGTCCCTGTTCTCATGGAATATGCAAGTTCATTTTAAAGATGAAAGATACAGGGTTTTGGCATCACTGAGATGCACTGTAGAAAATGATGTGCATAAATTGCTGAATTAAAAATTTCATACCCAGCATCTTATTTAGGAAAGTTAGATGTAACTATATAGTTAAGATGTCTCAAAAAACATAAATACTTCATTTAAATTAGTAACTCTAATCTACTACAGTTGGAGTCTTGAACCTTTGAGAATTATTCACCCTCACTGAGGAGCAAGAAGACAAAGTAAGGACCGGAGTGAGGTGCCAGTGATCACTGAGTGCTATAGACAAGAAGGCACCAAGCCAGAGAGACAGATCTGCTTAGTCTTTTGAGCAGAGATGTGGTACATAGTTTAATTCTGAACTCCACTGATGGGACCCTTAGCTACAGAATTACAAAGCAGAATGTGCATTTTTGCAGCTGAGACCCTGGTCATGTTTGGCCTCTGCCCTCAGGTGCTAACATCTGGCTGTCCAGATAAGTCCCACCCTGATCCTGAAACTGTCATGGAAGGTGACTGTTTAACCTGTCTCCATTTGGGCAGTGAGCCCTCTGATCCTTCAAGGGGTTCTCACCCATGTCACATGGTAATAAAAATATTTTCCAAAAACAGAAAAGAATAAGTTCAATAGAGATCTCATAATGAATATCTCCAAAATTTCTTGCCACAGAAATTACATTGCCTTCAATTACAATTTTTCTAAATTCATGTTAGGTATATTTTTGCTTTTAATCTTCATTTTCATTATGCTTTCAAAAATCCCCCATGAAAACACATTTATTATTTGAATTTAGATTTGCCATTAAGGGGAGTTTGAGCTATTGATTCATAAAATATTTATCATGGTCAGTAGCATAGACTCTCAATCAGACAGGCATAGGTTCTTATCCTAGCTCTGTCACTTACCATCTGTGTGACCTGGGCCCATCCATTGACTTTTCTGGACCTTAATTTCTCCTATATAAAATTGGGTTTTACTACTATGCCCCTTATAAAATTATGGGCCAAGGATTGTGGGGAGCAGAAATGGGGTCTACAGGTGCAGGGTGGGAAAGGTTTGGGTACATGCCACCTGGCAGGAAGCAGAAGGCAGCTTGAAGCACTGTCACACTCACCAGGATGTTCTAAGAGCTGAGCTCTAGCCAAAGCCAACCCCAGGTTCTGTGGCTTTCCCTGGCATAGTGCCTGTTCCTTTTCTCATCCTTCAGTTAAAAGTGTCCCAGGGGTCCTGCTGCAGAAGAGGAAGCACTGTTCATGGTGGGGAGTAGGGTGGAAATCAGTCAGCTTGGTCTGGTTAACCTCGGCAATGCCAGTTTTGCCACCCCTTATTCTTTTTGGCTTTAAAGTTGCCTACTGGGCTGTGAGGCAGGCTCTCTGCCTGCCTCTGGATCCTCATGTCAAAGCATTTTAGAGACTTTGGAGTTGACTCTGGTCACCTTATAGCTGTCAAACAGCTCTCTGGAGGTACCTATGAGGCTTCCTTGGCTGTGGGTGTGACAGGTGTGGAGGCTGGCAGAGCCTTGTGCTTTCACACCTGCTTCATTCCTCCCTCACAAGCTGTGGCTTGAGAGGGCGTGAAGTCAGGTGCTCCCTATGGAGCAGTCCTCATGGAGAGTCAAAGAAACCAGCCTGAAATTCCCTTCTCTAATCTGTCCCTGGCCAGATTGACAGAGGACCAACCTGTAGGTCACTCGCTGCCATGGAGAGGAGGAGACACTGGGGTGGACTGAGCATGTGAGCTGGGTGCCTATGAGGATGCATTGAAGGAGAGCTGGTGTGGTTCCCAGGCCTTGCCTTTTTTTGGTGCAGTCTTATAGGTCTCCAAATTCACCCCAAAGGCAACATGTTGAAAACTATACCCTTTCTTCTCTCCCTCAAACCAGCCGTTAGCACAGGCCCCTTTCTCATCTTTGCTCAGTCCTCCACTTTCTTGTCTTCCCCCACTTCTCATTGTTCCGCTCTCATGGCTTGAATCCAGGCCTCAGTGTTCATGACTTCCGGCCTGCTTCTCTTTCTGTATTCAGTTGCTGAATCCTGGTGTTTCTTCCTTTGAAAGACCCCTATAACTTGACCCCTCTTTATTATGCTTATGACTGCAGCCTCCATCTAGACCTTATCTCTACACCTCAGTCCATTTTAGCTGCCTCTTTTGAGTCCTCTCTGTTTATAGTGTTCCTCTTAATTTATGCTGTTCTCTACTCAGATGTCAGGTGAATGGTCTTAGACCACCAATTTCTTATTCCATTGTTTCCATCCACTCACTCAGAAAACTTTCATAGTTCTTTGTTGATCTCAAGGTAAGGCCAAAATCCTCAGCTGTACAAATAAAATTGTTAGCTCTTTCACCACCTCAGTTCCACACCCAAGACAGACATCAACAAGTGATCTCACCACCTTTTCCCACTGAAATCAGACTGGGCATCATAAACCTTCTCTGGATGGCACTCCAGGCATAAATATCTTTCAGTTAGGCTGTGCACAAAAGGAGACACATACCTACTCTTTCAGCCCATGATGTCCTGTGTCTATCCAACCTGCCTGTTCCTGTCCTCATGCTTGCCTCCTCTCTTTGGCCTTCTATCATGATACTCTCTCTCATCTCAGTGGTCAACCTCTGCATGTACAATTAGATGCTTGGCTGTGCCTTGCCTGATGGCATCTCTGTAGATTGAGCCTTGCCTCCTTGGAAAGACACATATACTGGTGGGCAGTATATGTGTCTTCCCATCTGTTTGATGGCCGACTCTATCCAGTCCAGGAGGCAGGCTTGGGTTTCCCTTTGAACTTTGTCTCTTGGACAAAGGAGGTAACGTATTTATTTAATTCTCTGCTCCATTCACTTACAAGGACCATGATACTTCCCCATAAGGATGTGGTGCTATGTGTAGAGTGCCTGGGCCTGGAAATGGGAGTCTGATTTGGCCAGGCATCTCTGAGAAGATGCTTGGGTGAGTCAAGAGATCACAGATGTAAGAGCACTAGACCCTTCTGCTCTCATTTTGGGTTCCTACCATTGCCTTTAGTCATGTGACTTAACTTCTCTCAGCATCAGTTGTCTATAAAGTTTAGATAGTGAACATGGGTGGGCTGCTTCTATCTCTCTCTCCACCACTTCTAAGATGACCCAAGCTTGGATGTCAGAATTTAGCTCTAACACCACTGTGTAAACAGGTTGGGCTAGAACCATAGATACTAAGTGCCTCATGCTTTCCCCCACAGCAGATAAAGACACTGGAGCTGAAGCATGGAGCTGAAGAGAGGAAAGACTTTCATCAAATCCAGCCTGCACATTACTCGTGAGAAGTCCCCAGGCCCAGCAGCCGCTGCCCCAGCCAGGGACGATGCAGGCCCCTGGTCAGTCTCACCAGGAGGGCAGCAGCAGGTCCATGGTGAGAGAGGCCCCCAAGTCAGTCTCAGTACCCACGGATATAACAGGTGCTCCAAAAAGGGGGCACAGCGAGACCCTGAAAGTGGTGCCACAGATCTTTGTGGTGCCGCCTTCAAACTGGTATGGAAGAGCAAGACTCACAACAGTGTGCCTGGGGCTGGCAGGATGGTCACAGCCACAGGGCCTCTGGTGGGCAGCTCCAGCTTCCCTGGACCCTCTGGTAGCCAGCGCATTATTGATTACCGGCACTTTGTGCCCCAAATGCCTTTTGTGCCAGCTGTGGCTAAGAGCATCCCAAGGAAGAGGATTTCCCTGAAAAGACCCAAGAAGTGCTTTCAGAACCTATTCCACATTCACAGAAACAAGACTGAGAACTTGGCCTCACTGGCAACCAAGGGGAAGAGCCTGCCCTCCCCCAGGAGCCAGTCAGAGGATGGAGGGCAGCGAGGCAAAGCCTTCTTCCCCATGGGGGAGGGATTGGGGCTAGATGGCTTGTGCCAGGACCTATCTGACAGTGAGTTCTTGCCCGATTCCTCTTTCGACTTCTGCAAGGCCCTGTGTGAGGACGTGGCTTCACTCAAGAGCTTCGACTCACTTACGGGCTGCGGGGAGATCTTTGCGGATGAAAGCTCAGTGCCATCCCTGGAGCTAAACGAGGGCCTGGAGAGCTCAGCCTGGTCATTGCAGGCCCTTGAGAGCAAGGTTTCCAGTTGCCCTTTCCAGGGCAGCTTGGAAAAGCTGGTGTCTCCTGCCCAGAATGACATGTCTGACTTTGCCAAGTTCTGGGACAGTGTGAATCACTCTGTGAGGCAACAACAGCGCGCTCTACTGGGCCCAGGGCTGGAGGGTCCTCAGAAAACAGACATAGCCCAGCCCAGGATGGATTCAGCTGGGCTCATTGATTTCCCTCTGTGTCCCTGCAGGGACCTCCTCAGTGGTTCTAAAACCAGCTCCATAGATACAGGTACCCCCAAGAGCGAGCTGCCAGAGTCTGTGTCCACGAGTGATGAGGGCTACTATGATGCCTTTTCACCTAGCCTTGAGGAGGACAGGAAGGAAGCCGTGAGCCCCGCCCCTCCTGCAGCCTCCTTCCCTCGGGAGAGCTATAGTGGAGATGCCCTCTATGAGCTTTTCTATGACCCCAGTGAGGACCCTGTAGGCCAGAGCCTTGATGACGAGTTGTGTGTGTCTGAGAGTCTGTCAGAGCCACCACTGGAAGCACCACTATCCATATGTAGCTTCCACATGGGGGCAGAGGAAAACTTGGCCTCAGGGCCAGGGCCAGACCTGCTCAGCCAGGGCTTCTTGCAGAGCTCCTGGAAGGGCAAGGAGTGCCTCCTGAAGCTCTGTGACACTGAGCTCACCATCACTATGGGCATTATCAACTGGCTTCGCCGTGGCCCTGAGTTCCATGCTCTGCCTGTCTCAACCACTGGGGAGCTTGCAACCCCACTCAGGGGACTGGCGGACAAGCTGGGTTCTGGCTCTGAGGAGAAACGCCCAGATTTAGTAAAGCTGGAGGGCAGGGAGGCCCAGGCCTCAGATGCAGGTGGGATCACAGTATGCTCAAGACCCAGCAGGAAGGATCTGTGGGTACATTTGGGTACCAAGGGCTTGCTTACTGAAGAGAGTGAAGTTTTAGCAGGGGCTAAGCAGGGGACCAGCTCTCTGTCCAGGGACCTATCTCTGAAATGTGTTCAGGTCTCTGAGGAAGAAGAAATACGAGGTTTCCACGAGGGTTCATTCTCCTCTTTGGGGTCTGCAGCCTCCGTGATGACAGGTACTTCCAGCAAAAACAAGGTTATAAACCCCTTTGCCTGGCCCCACTCCCAGGAGCTCAGGGCACCTGGAAATTTGGGGAGGCCAGGTCTTAGGGAAAGCACCCTGGATACAGAGCCTACCCTGAAAGGCTGTGTGGCTCAGGTTGCAGCCCTGCAGATTCACCCAGACAGCGAGCCCCAAACAGTGCAACCCCCAAGGCAGAACACAAGCAGCAGGCTCTGCAGGCAGCATCAGGCAAGAGACATTAACATTCCACAGCAGAAAGAACCTAACAGCTTCCCTGGAGTAGCTGCCATCTGTGGCCTGCCCTCCTTGACCAGCCTACTCCACAGCCCAGAGGATCAGAAGTGCCCGGGTCTTTTCATGGACATAAGCCAGCTCAGGGTGGAGCCTACCAGGCTGGATACCCAGGCCTGTGCTTCTGTGGAGGAACAGCCCCTCACAGCTACTCTGTGGAGGAGTAGCTCAGTTTGAGAGCCAGGGAGCAGGTGTCACATAGGGGTCAGCAAGACTTGTAGTTCCCCTTGGCCCTGCTGCCTGGCTGAGCCCCTGGGGCCTCCTGTCAGGACTCATGAGCCTCACTTCTAGTAGCCAGTGTGAGAGGGTTTCCTATGAAAGTACCCCGGAAGGCTGCTGCAGCTCCCTGGCCCACAGAAGCCTTTTCTTTGACCAGCCAGAAGTGGGGACCCCCAGGCCAGCCGAGATGGAGATCCAAGTGCAGGAATGGCCTTATAGTCACCAGGAGCTGCATCTTTGTGGCCATATTCTGGAGAACCTAAGACTAAAATCTTTATCTTTTGTCCCTGATATGAGAACTGTGTTGGGGGAGATGGGTTGTCAGGACTCAGGCAAGTGGGGCAGGGTATTTTATTGTGGAGGCAGAGCCCACTAGCTCAACCAGACCAGGTACTGGCAGCCTAAGACCAAGGGAAGCTGGGAAGCTGCCAGCGCTCTCAAAATGTGCCTCACTGATTTCCCACAAGAAAATGAAGAGTCTCGTCCCAGGGTTGGCTGTGAAGTGGCTATACCCGGCATGCCAAAGAGGAGCTCATGCTTGAAACTGATGGGAAGGAAACATCCAAGTTGTGAATAGGAAGTAGAGGAGCCAATAAGTCTGCATAGAGGTTAAGAATAATTAATGGGTGAGTGTGGAATCTGAGACCCAGGGGTGGGACACTAAGAGTTGAAGACAGGCAAGACTCAGGGCCACAGACAAGGTTAGGAGGGCCCTCTGGCCCCACCCCAGCCTGCTCTCTGCCCCCAGAACAAGCAGTCATGATGTACTGAGAGCTTCAAAGGACTTTTCTGTGGGAATAAGAAGCAAGACCAGCTCCACCTCAGCAAGAGCCTTGAACAAACAGATTCCATGTGTTACTGTGCAACCCAGCCACCTGCCCCTGGCCAACAGGTGTTGGTGAATTCTCTGTCAAAAATCATCCCATAAAAACAAAAATTTCCTCTCTTGCACAATAACTTGCACTCTCTAATGGGAACTGTGAATGGCAAAATGTTTGGGAAGAACTGACTGATTCTCCACATCTCTTTCACTTGCTCCCTCTTGCATCATCAGCATCTTCACCTCCCCCCTTCAGGAAAACTTACCTTTAAATGGGGCAGAACCTCTCTCATTCCCAATCTCCCAAAAGCCACAACACATTCAAGACACCAAACATTCAGAATAGTGGAGGGAAAAGATGACCCATGTCCTCAGGAAGGAGAGACATCTGTTCTGGCCAGTGTTGGGACACGAGGTGTAGTGACAGACTGCCCCTCAAGGTTCTCTTTGATTAGACCCCACCTTGCAGACACACTGTAGTGAGACATGAAAGATGGGATGCCATAGGCAGCCTATAACATTATTTCTACAGGAAAGGTCAGCATAAAAAGGGGGTAGGCCAGTTATGGGGGTGGAATTCCACACTGAGGGGTACAGTCTGACTGCTGACCACAATCTGGGCCTCTCCTGATTGTCTGAGGCTTTGTTTCAGGTGAAAAAATGCTCTGTAGCCCTCAGTAAGCTTATATCAAGGCTCAAAAGCTTATATCAAGGCTCCTGAGTAGGCTCATCCAGACCTGGACACTGAAGAAAGTTTGGGCCAGCCTTCCTGGGAAGCCACACTTGAACCCTTCTCTCAGACCTACCACAGATGACCCCAACAGTGTTATTGAGCCTGGCTGAGAACAAGTTGCACATGGAATCCTTCACTTCATCCCTGCATCAGCCTAAGTGCAATTGTCATCCTTATCGCTCAGACATTGAAACCAAGGACAAAGTGCTGATGTGACTTGCTCCTGGGTGCACATGGCTAGTGAGTGGGGTTGATGGAGTTTGAGTCCCAACCCCTGGCCACAAAGGCCCAACTCTTCACTAGGCTCCAGAACTACTCTCACTGAGCTCTTGCAGTCAATGCCTCTTTCAAAGCCTTTATTCCTCCTTTCTTCAAGGGCACAGATGTCTGAGCACCCTCTGGGTGCCAGCCTTGTGTCTTCCTATAATTAGGCTTAAAACCTCAGAAGCAAAGGATGTCCTTCACTCAGTTATAACACTGTGACTTTGTACTGCACCTGAGCAAAGCAAGTGTTCAGTAAATTTGCTGAAAGGATGAAATATCAAAAGGTTAGGCACATGATTTTCTGACTTCTTATTGACTGTGAACCTTGTGTCTGAAGAGTAGCAGAGTGAAGGTTTTACCTTGGCAGAAGTTCTAATGGAGTGTTTCCTTGATGTCACACTGACTGGTGATGACAGGGGAGAACCCAGCCAGCCAAAAGCAGTGGGAGGGCAGGAACAAAGGAGGTCCAGGCATGGTCAGAAGGGGTCTATGCCTTGCTATGCAGTAACCCATAGTAAGGCAGCAGAAATAGGGCTGTGTCTACTTGGGAAGAACCACTGGCCCAGTGTCTCTTAATCTGGGGAGCATCTTAGACAATCCTGGCACCATGGAGATTCTTGTTCTCAGTAATCCGGGGGAAGGTCCTAACAGTAGCCAGCTAGGCACTTTGCTGAGAGAATGGAGGGGGGAAGTGTAACCTTTCTCTTGTGTCCACTGGGTCCAAGTCTCCCTCAGTCCATCTTTTTTTTCACACCCCACCCCTCAGGCTGTCCCCCCCCTGCAAGAAAAGTCCAGGCAGTGTTAGTCTGACTGAGATCTGTAGGCCTCAAGGACATCCTCAAGGTGACCCACTGAGAGGAAAGAGGGGAAACTTTGGAGCTAGCTCATGGGACAGTCACCTAGTCCAGTTCTGGAAGTGGAAGATGCCTGGATGGGGCATTTTCATAACTTTGGTCATTTCTAAGCCTCTTATTCACACATGGCTGTGGAGGTTATAGGAGGTTTGAGGTTTTGTACCATGTAAAGTACATCCTACAAAGTAAATCCAGTTTTCCCCAGCTGACAGCTATCCCACAGAGCCTGAGAGACTCACCCAGGATCACACAGTGGTAAGTTGGGAGCTGGGGTTCAACCTGGAGCCTGTGTGCTGTGCCTTCCAACCTTTCACCATTGCGTTAGGAACTGGGACTTGCTGGAAGGGAGCCAGGCAGCCTCCAGCCTGTTCTAACTGTGGGGGTGGGGGAGGAGGTGGGGTGGGGAGGAGGGGGTGCCGGTGGTGGTGGTGGTGGTGAGGGGGTCGACCAGGAAGGCAGGGAAGATAGCAGAAGGGAGGTGCCCAAAAAGGGTAAACTAGCATAGGCTTGAGAAGAGCCTGTGAACTACATCAGGGGTGTTGCTTATCTTACCTGGCTTCTTATTTTACATTTTTTAATGGAATGGGGATACAAAACTCAAAAGGCACAGAAGAGAGAACAATGAAAAGTGAGTCTCCTTCCTTATTCCTTTACCCTCTGTTATTTTGATTATAAAATAATTATCACTTAGTAAAAAATCCAAACACCACAAAGTGCTGAACATTTCCCTGTCCTCCTCGAACACTGGGTGTCCTCAGACCCTTTCTATGCCCATAACATAAACATACATGAACTTTAATTTTTTTTTACTGCACAGCATATTGCAGACATCTTCTTAACAGGCCCCAGCAGCAGGTAGTTTCTCCATTCTCTTGAACAGCTGCACAGCAGTCTCCTGTAAGTAGCAAGTAATTTAAGCACTTTCCTGTTGATGGATATTCAAGTTATTTCCCATTTTGCTGTTATAAACAATGCTGCTCTTACTCTTTTATTCTCCTAAATGTTCCCTATTAAAGTTCTCTTTAAAACTATAGAATAAAACTTACTTCAACAATGAAAGATGCATTTTGAAAAAATGAAGAGTGTATATGGCTTCCATGTCCTTACTCCACTGCCCATCTGTCTTTAGGCCCTGATGTTAATGGCCTGGGATCCATGCTGATACAGACACATCACATACCTCCATATTTTGTTTTTAAATCACATGTAAGACCTTAGATGTCATTCCTATCCTTACAATAAGAAAAATCTGGACAAACTGAGTATCAATGGTTTTTCTTGACACATCAGAGGTTGCAAGCCAAACAACTTCTCTGGATCCTGGAGAGACAGGTGCATCCAGAGAAATACAACAACCAAGACCTGGAGCAGAAACTGCAAGATGCCAACAACTATTAGGAACAGTTAGAGAGTAACTTTGACACATTGTTTCTGGCTAAGTAAGAATCGGGGGGGGGGGGGGGCCCTGAACAGTAAAAGGGGATCTATACTTTTATAGGCTTTTCCTCCAGGAACCACACTATATTTTTAAGGTGATGATAAAAAAATATCTCCTCATGGACCTGGCAGATGGAGAGCAAGAATAGCCATTGTGAAACCCTCCAGACCCTTCTTTCTTCCTAGCAGGCCTATCTCAAGGGGGAAGACTTCTCTAAAGGGCTATTTTGAAGCCTTTTCCAACTGAAGGAAGGGAACTCGACCCCATTACAGTTCTCTCCAGCCTTCCTGTCTCGCATAAGGTAATAAGTAAGTAAGCAAGGGATAGTCAACTAGGAGAGGATTTCAAGAAAGCAGACTAGAAATGGTAGACCAGAAGGGACTAAGGCTTCTGAAAGCTTAACCCCACCCCCAAGGGACAAGCTTACAAAAGACTGAGACCTAAGTAGAATCTTAGAAGCTAATGGAAGAAAGAACCCTCCTTTCCCTACCCCACTCACTCATCACATAAATAAATCTCCAGTAATAATAATAGTGGATTACAACTAGAAGAGACAAAGTTTTTCTCTAAGGACCAGAAGAATAGAAAGCCACAAGAATGGAGAAAAAAGTAAGCCCACTAGAGTAATATGAAGCCTCTGGTGGCTACATCTATGACAAATATTAAAACAGTCCAACTTTTAGCTAGGTTAACATAAATTCTTACACTAAAAGCCTATTTACTTCATTACCTATTACCCTATATAACACATCTGGCTTTCAACAAAAAGTATAAAACCTGCTAGAAGAAATAGTCTGAAGGACAAAGCTATCATCACAATCAGACTCACAGAGGTTGGAATGATCAGTTAAAGATTATAAAATAAATATAATTAATATGTTTAGAGCTTTAATAAGAAAAAATAGATAACATGCAAGAACAGGTGGTAATATAAGTTGACAAGAAGGATTCTAATAAAGAAATCAAATGAAAATGCTAGAAATCAAAGACACTGTAACAGCAATGCATAATTCCTTTTATAGGTTCATCAGTAGACTCAACATGGTTAAGTAAAGAATCAGGGAGCTTTATTAGAAAATACCTTAAGATAAATAAAATGGGTACTAAAAATAATAGAAAAAAGTCAACAAAACCAAAAGTTGGTTCTTTGGGAAGACCAACTAAATTGAAAAATCTTCAACTGGATTAATTGAAAACAAAAGAGACAAAACTCAAGGTATTAAAATCAAAAACAAAAGTGGGAAAATTGTTACCAATTAAAAAAATAAAAATGACTGTAAGAGAATGCAATAGACATCTATATATCAACAAATTGGATAACCTAGATGAAATGGGCTAATTCCTAGAAACACACATCTACCAAATTGGGTCATGAATAAATAGAAAAGCTGAATGCACCTATAACTGATAAGGAGATTGAGTCAGTAATTTTTGATTACACAACAAAGAACATCCCCAGATGACTTCACTAGTAAATTACACCAAACATTTAAAGATTTAACACCAATCCTTCTCAGACTCTTCCAAAAAAACTGAAGAGATTAAAAGCATTCCTAACTTACTTCATGAGGCCAGGACTGCCCTGATACTAAAGTCAGAAAAAGACACTACAAGAAATTATACTCCAATATTCTTTATAAATATATAGATATAAAAATTTGCAATAAAGTACTAACAAACTGAACTCAGCAACATATTAAAAAGATTACACACTAAGACCAAGTGAGTTTTATTCTTGATGATTTAACATACAAAAATCACATTAATAAGATGAAGGAAAATAGCACATGAATATTTCAATTACTGCAGGAAAAACATTTGACAAATTCCTACACCCTTTCATGAACTAGGAATGGAAGGAAACTTTCTCAACATGATAAAGGTAATTTATTAAAAACACAGATAATATCACCCTCAATGGTAAAAGACTGGAAGCTTTTCCTCTAAGATGCCCACTTAGATCCCTTCTTTAAATGTAGTACTGGTAGTTTCAATTTGAGTAGTTAGACAAGAAAAAGAAAATGCATCCAAATTGGAAAAGAAGTAAAATTATTTCTTTTTACAGATTATATAATTTTGTATGTAGAAAATTCTAAAGACCCTCTAAAGACCCACAAGAAAAATGTTAAAGCTAATTAATTAGTTCAGCAAGTTGCAGGATACAAAATCAACAGATGAGTATCAGTTGCAATTCAGTAGGCTAACAATGAACAATTCAAAAAAATTTAATAAAACAATTTTATTTACAATAGCTTAAAAATACTTAGGGATAAATTTAACCAAGGAGGCAAATAATTGCACACTGTAAACTACAATATATTTCTAAAAGAAATTTTAAAAGACATAAATAAGTAAAAAGACATCCCATGTTTGTGGATTGGAAGACTTAATATTGTTAACATGACAATGCTGCCTAAAACAATCTAAAGATTCAATGCAATCCCCATGAAAACCACACTAGCTTTTTTGTTTTTGTTTTTGGAGAAATAAAAAAAAAAACCAAAAATTCATATGGAATTTCAAGGTATGTAAAAGAGAACAAAATTGTAGAACTCACACTTCCTGACCTGAAAACTTACTACAAAGCTACAGTAATCAAAACAGGGTGCTACTAGCATAAGGACACATATATAGAACAATAGAATCCAAAAGAGAGACAAATAAAATTTTACATATTTGGTACTCTTTGACAAGGGCTCCCAAACCATTCAATGGAGAAATAATTGTTTTTCCAATTGATGCTGGAAAAATTAGTCACACGCAAATTATAAAGTTGGATCCTAACTTTATCCCAATACAAACATTAACTCAAAATGGATTAAAGACCTAAATGTAAAAACTAAAACTATAAATATATTAGAACACATAAGGGAGGGTCTTTATGACACTGGATTTGGCAATGACTTCTTATATATGACACCAAAAGCACGGGAAACAATAGAAAAAAATAGAGAGCTTGCACTTCATCAAAATTAAAACTTTTGCACATCAAAGAACATTATTGAGAAGGTATAACCCTGGCCAAATCAGGGCACATACCTAGTTTTCGGGTTTAATCCCCAGTTGGAGCACATACTTGAGGCAACTGTTCAATGTTTCTCTCTCACATCAATGTCTCTCTCTCTTTCTCCTTCCCTTTCTCTCTCTCAAAAAAATCAATAAAAACATATCCTCAGGTGTGGATTCTTGTTCAACAATTCCATTGTATATTTATATCACATTTTGTTATGCCATTCATTAACGTGAGAAAATATTGTCAAATCATGTCTGAAAACAGATTTATATTCAGAATATATAAAGAACTCCTATAACTCAGCAACAAAAAGATAAACAACTTTATTTTAAAAAGGAGCAAAGGCCTTTTGGAAAATAGATATTTCTCCAAAGAAGATATACATATGACCAATAAACACATTAAAAAATACAGGACATCACTAACCATTAGGGCTATTCAAATCAAAACCACACCAAGATATTACTTTACAACCATTAAGGTGGTATTACATATATTAAAAAGGAAAATAACAAGTGTTGGCAAGGATATGAAGAAATTAAAACCCTTGTGCATTGTTGGAATATAGAGTGGTATAGCCATGTGGAAAACAGTTTGATGGTTTCTCAAAAAACAAAACAAAACATAGAATTACCATATTACTGATCAATTCCACTCCTAGGTCTATGCTAAAAGGAAGTGAACACAGGTACTCAAACAGATATTTGTATACCACTGTTTATAGCAGCATTATTCACAATAGTCAAAAAGTAGAAACAACCCAAATGTTCAACAATTCCATTGTGTGCTTATACCATATTTTGTTAAGCTATTCATTAACATTGTATAAACATATGATGGAATACTATTCAACTTGAAAAAGAAATTAATTTTGATACATGTTACAACGTGGATTAACTTTGAAAACATTATGTTAAGTAAAATAAGGCAGACACAAAAGGACAAATATTGAATGATTCTACTTATATTATGTACCTAGAATAGACAACTTCATAGAGATAGAAAGTAGAATACAGGTAACCAGAGAATGGGGGCACTGGGGAGGGAAAAATAGTATGTTATTCTTTAATGGATACAGTATTTGTTTGGAATGATAGAAAAAGTTCTGGACATGTATAGTGTAATTATTTGACAAGATTGTGAATGTACTTGATGCCACTCAATTGTACACTAAAAATGGCTAAAATGGTAAATTTTATGTTGTCCATTTTTATCACAATAAAAAAAGAAAAAAAAATCAGTGGTTTGAAAATAAGTAATTGAAACTTCCCAATTTGAAACACAAAGAGAAAATTAACTGGAAAAAACCCAGAAGAGAACATTTAAGAACTGCGAGGCATGCCAAAAGGTGTAACATACATGTAACTGGAATACTATAAGAAGTAGAAGAGAATAAGGCCTAAAAAGTATTGGTAAGAACTTGGTAAAAAGTATGGTTAAGAACTTTCCAAAATTAAGAACAGACACCAAACCACAAATCTGAGAAGTTCAGAGAACACAAAACAGGACAAATACTACTAAACACACACACACATGCACACACACACCTCTCGACATTATTATATTTTATTATATTCAAATTGTAGAAACCAAAGACAAAGAGAAAAACTTGAATAAAACCAGGATGATGGAGGATGGACACCTCTACTACAGAGGATCAAAAATAAGAATTAGAGTAAATTTCTTTTTAGAAACCATAAAAAATATTAAAATAAGTTTTTTAGACAAGGAAATTAATACAGGTAAAACACTTGGATCTACATTTTAAAAAGAGCATCAGAAAATAAAGAAAAGTAAGTTATTTTATTTTTAAATTCTTACTTGATCTAAAAGATAACTATCTGCTTAAAGCAGTAATAGTAACAATGTACTGGGTGTTTATGGCATATGGATAAGCTACATAAATAACAACGACATCACAAGGCACAGTGGGGAAGAATTAAATAAACTCTGATTTTAGGTTGCTATAATCCACATGAAGAAGTACACTGTAATTTGAAGGTGGACTGAAATTTAAATGCATGTTGTAAACCTTAAGGCAACTACAGAAAAAGGAGCTTAAAATGAATATAAATTATACATTAAAATGGAGATAAATGGAATCAAATAGAAAAAGCCCGGGGGGGGGGCAGGGAGGGGGGACTACAAAGAACATATGCAATGAATAAATGCACTTACCAAAAATGATAGATTTTACTCCAATTATATCAACAATAATTTTAAATGAGAACACCAGATAGAAGAATGAGAACATGAGATTGGATTTAAAAAAATCCACATACATGTTGTCTACAAGAAACTCACTTAAAATATGACATACATAGGTTAGAAGTGAAAGTATAGAGAAAGATATACCATGCTAACACTAATCAAAAGAAAGTAGGAGTAGCTTATTACTTTCAGACAAAGCTGATTTTAGAACAAGTAAGATTATCATAGGTAAAATGGACAATTATATAATTGTAAAGGAGTTAACTCTCCAAGATACAATAATCCTAATGGTATGCACTTAATAGTATAACATCAAAATACATGAGGCAAAACCTGATAGAACTAAAAAAGAGAAATAGACAAGCCCATTATAGTTGGAGACTATAACACTACTTCGTCAGTAACTGATAGATAAACAGATAGAAAATCAGTAAGGATACAGACAATCCGAACAGCACTATCAATCAGCTTGATCTAATTGACATTTACAGAACACTCCATCCAATAATAGCAGAGCACACATTTTTCTCAAGCATAATGAAACATTCACAAAATAGACCACACGTGGGCCATGAAACAAAACCTCTTGAAAAGTATAGTAATTATACAGAGTATTTTCCCATGAAGGCACAGGTTAACAATTTAAAATCCACTGTATATATATACAGGAACTGCACAAATGAGTAAAGGGATGATAACTGGCAGAGGGTGGAAGCCAAGTTCTTACTGTTGGAGTTGGAGTTTACAGATAAGCAAAAAGAACAGGCTAAAATAAAACATATGAGAATGGGTTAGAGTCAGAGACTTTAGCATGAACTTGTGTTTAGCTTAATGTAGGTACTGATGGACAAACATAAAACTAGTTATAGATATGTGTATACATATGGGTTAGTATACATACATATATGTCCTTGGTCTCTCTGCTGAGAGGACCTAGAAGCAATGGCACTGCAGTAGCAGGAGTACATCCAGCCCCCAGATCTTAGTTTATAAAACTATTCTCTAATAAAGCAATCTTTTCTTTTAGGAGAAATGGCTAATTCAAGGACTAGAGAGAGAATATACAAGATGAGCCCAGAGCATCAGAAAGTAAACAAGTGTTTACACACACACACACACACACACACACACACACACACACACAGACACACAGAGTGATGGTAGGGAAACAGGAGACAAATGAAAAAGCTTCCAAGGACTAAAGCTGAAACAGTTGGAGGAAAAAAAAACACCAACCAAATAATATAGTGCTGCACTGTAGGCCAAAGAATGTGTAAGCTGTGCTTAGTGACTTGCTTTTAGAGTACGTGTAGAAAGAGGGTATAAAGTAACTTTATAGTGGATAAACCAGGAAAATATTATCTTAGCCAGGTAATTATAGATAAATCATATTGAAAGCATGTACTTTGATATTATGTGGTGAGAATGACACTTTAGCTCTGTAGTCTTTCTTCTAAAAATGCATCACCTCAGTCTAACTACAACACACACGTGCACACACACACATCAGACAAAATCAATTTAAGGGACAACCTATAAAACAACTCGCTAATACTTCTAAGTACTGGCAGATCATCAAAATGGGAAGTCTGAGAAACTGACATAGTTCCAAAGAGACTAAGGAGACATGACAACTAAAGGTAATGGGTAATGTGATACTGTAGGGGCACCAAATATGAATGTTCCATTAAATTGGGTAGCATTATTCATCCTGCCCTGGTAATTCCCAGAGACCCCATCGATGAGCCAGAACCTCTTTCAACTGCAGTTCCACAAAAATGGCCAACTTCCACTCATACTCTGGACATTCATAAAATCTGTCAAAGGTTCACAAACCCCAAACAAGCAGCACCTGACTGAGGCATGCTCTGTACATCTTGCTAAGTGACCTCAGGTGCTGTACAAGTGAAAGATGACCTCAGTTTGCAGCTTAGCTTCTTCCAGGCACCTTCAAGCCTGGCATAGGTGGCAACTATCTGCATATCACTTTGTAGCTCTTACCAAGGAGCCCTGGGGCAGGGACAGTAACTGACTGAGTTGGCCTGCACTGGAGCCCCTCCCAAAAGGCCCTAGAACCCACATACCTGGTGGCCAGCTTCAGACTACAACAGTGCACCACCTACTTAGCTCCACAAATGACAAACCAAAAGGGTGGTCTAGGCAGCCACCAGAGGCCCACTGGAGTGAATCCCATTCTATGAAGTCAGTTCTTGCACAGCAGCTTGACTGCTGTGGTCATGGCCAGTCCTCACAGCCAGTCAGCCTAAGGGTCAAACCCACCAACTAATGTGCCAATAAAAATCAAGGCTCAACTACAACAGCAGGGCACACACAGTTCATACAAGAGAGCACCCAACTCAGGTGACCAGGTAGATGGAACTTCTGGGCCCCATGGGATGCTTACTACATGAGGCCATGCTGAAAAGACTGGGAGATGTAATATATATATATAATCTTTTGTTGTTGTAAAAACAAACATAGAGAGGCAGCCAAATACAGAGAAGCAGACAAAATGAGGAGACAAAGGAATATGCCCCAAATAAAATAACCAGAAAAAGGACTAAATGAAATGCAGACAAGGAATTTACCTGAGGCAGAGTTCAAAACACTAGTTATAAGAACGCTCAAGGAATTTAGGAGAAGAATGGATGGACTCAGTGAGAACTTCAACAAAGGGGTAGGAGAGAGAGGCAAGATGGCTGTAGAGTAGCTGGAAGCTGTGTTCCCTTGCTCCCAGCTGGTGACCAGGTTTACAGCTAAAATACAGTGCAATCAACTTGAAAAACCAAGTGAAGTGTAGCTGATTGGACATATTATATCTAAGGAGGACTGAAGAAACCACTTAGAGACTGGTAAGAGGAGTGGGTTGCAGAAAGCGGTAGCCACCCTGGAGCAGGTGCCACAGCTGAGAGGCCCAACTAATACTGGCTGCAAAGCTCCCTCCCTTTGGGAGAATGGGGTCTCAACACCACGCAGGGGTCACAAACTCCAGGCAACAGAGACTGGAAGAAGAGTCAGCATAGCATTGGGAAGAGGGAACCAGGGGAACCTTGTCTGCCTGAGAATCTGGGACTGCACCTTCCCAGTGAAAGAGCGCTTCTATTGTTAGCAGGCCCTGCCTGTGAAGTTTGCTGGGGCTCTGACTGCTGGCAAGGTTGCACTGTAGTGTTTGGGTCCAGCAGAGGGGCCTGTGGGTTGCACCCAGCAGGGATCTTTCTTTCCTTCTTTCCTTCTTTCCTCCCTCCCTCCCTCCCTCCCTCCCCTTTCCTCCCTCCCTTCCTCCTTAATTTCTTTCTTTCTTTCTTTCTTTCTTTCTTTCTTTCTTTCTTTCTTTCTTTCTTTCTTTCTTTCTTTCTTTCTTTCTTTCTTTCTTTCTTTCTTTCTTTCTTTCTTTCTCTTCCTTCCTTCCTTCCTTCCTTCCTTCCTTCCTTCCTTCCTTCCTTCCTTCCTTCCTTCCTTCCTTCCTTCCTTCCTTCCTTCCTTCCTTCCTTCCTTCCTTCCTCTTTCTTTCTTCTTTCTCTTCCTTCCTTCCTTCCTTCCTTCCTTCCTTCCTTCCTTCCTTCCTTCCTTCCTTCCTTCCTTCCTTCCTTCCTTCCTTCCTTCCTTCCTTCCTTCCTTCTTTCTTTCTTCTTTCTCTTTCTTTCTTTCTTTCTTTCTTTCTTTCTTCTTTCTCTTTCTTTCTTTCTTTCTTCTCTTTCTTTCTTTCTTTCTTTCTTTCTTTCTTTCTTTCTTTCTTTCTTTCTTTCTTTCTTTCTTTCTTTCTTTCTTTCTTTTTCTTTCTTCTCTCTTTCTTTTCTTTTTCTTCTCTCTTTCTCTCTCTCTCTTTCTTTCTCTTTCTTTCTTTCATTTTAAAATGTATCTTTATTTTTGAAAGTATTATAGATGTTCCCTTTTCCCCCCATTGATCCTCTCCACCCTCCATCCCCCCTACCCCCAGGCCTTCCCCATACTATTGTCTGTGTACAACGGTTATGCATATAAGTTCTTTGATTAATCTCCCCCCACCCACTCTTTTACCCCAGCCTTCCCTCTGAGATTTTTCAGTGTGTGCCATGCTTCTATGTCTCTGGATCTATTTTGTTCATTGTTTATTTTGTTCATTATATTCCACATATGAGTGAGATCATGTGATGCTTGTCTTTCTCTGACTGGCTTGTAATCCATGGTGTAAATGCACCACAGCTTTTTCATCCACTCATCTACTGATGGGCACTTGGGCTGTTTCCAGATCTTAGCTATTGTAAATTGCACCGCTATGAACATAGGGGTACATAAGTTCTTTCTGATTAGTGTTTCAAGGTTCTTAAGATATATTCCTAGAAGTGAGATCACTAGGTCAGATGGCAGTTCTATATTTAATTTTTTGAGGAAACTCCACATTGTTTTCCACAGTTGCTGAAGCAGTCTGCATTCCCACCAGCAGTGTAACTAGGGTTCCCTTTGCTCCACATCCTCACCAGCACTTGTCATTTGTTGATTTTTGATGGTAGCCATTCTGACAAGTGTGAGGCAATATCTTATTGTCGCTTTAATTTGCATCTCTCTGATGATTAGTAACTTTGAGCATTTTTTTCATAGGTCTCTTGGCCATCTGTATGTCCTCTTTGAAGAAGTGTCTATTTAAGTCCTTTGCCCATTTTTAAATTGGATTGTTTGTCTTTCTTTTGTTAAGTTGTATGAGTTCCTTATATATTTTTCAGATATGTCATTGGCAAATATGTTCTCCCATACAGTGGGCTCTCTTTTCATTTTGTTGATGGTTCCTTTTGCTGTGCAGAAGATTTTAATTTTTATTTTTAAAAATTTATTCATTTTTTAACATATCTTTATTGATTACAGAGAGAGAAAGGGAGAGCGAGAGAGAGAGAGAAACATCAATGAATAGTCATTGATCAGTTGCCTCCTGCAAGCCCCACACCAAGGATCGAGTTGCCAACCCAGATATGTGCTCTGACCAGGAACTGAAGTGCAGTCTCCTGGATCATAGGTTGATGATCAACTGCTGAGCCATGCTGACCAGGCAGAAGCTTTTTATTTTTATATAGCACCACTTGTTTATTTTCTACTTTGTTTCTCTTGCCCTAGGAGACGTATTGGCAAACATACTGCTACAAGAGATATCTGAGATTTTGCTGCCTACGTTTTCTTCTAGGATTTTTATGGTTTCACACAAGAATTTAAGTCTTTTATCTATTTTGAGTTTATTTTTCTGTATGGTGTAAGCTAGTAGTCTAGTTTTATTTTTATTTTTTTGCATGTACCTGTCCAATTTTCCAAACACCATTTATTTATTTATTTATTTATTTATTTATTTATTTATTTATTTTAATTTAAAATTTTTATTTTTGTTTAAAATATTACAGATGTCCCTTTTTCTCCCCAATGACCTGTTCCACCCCATCCCACCCCCCTCCACAGTCCCTCTCCCCACCATTGTCCATGCCCTTGGGTTGTGCATATATGCATATAAATTCTTTGGTTACTCTCTCCCCCTCCACCCACCCTCCCTTCTCCAGCCCTCTGGCATTCGTTAGTCTCATCTATGCTTCCATGTCATTGAAACTATTCTGTTCATCAGTTTATTAAGTTATTTAGATTCCACGTATAAGTGAGATCATGTGATCTTTGTCTTTCTCTGCCTGGCTTATTTTACTTAGCATAATTTTCTCCAGGTCCGTCCAGACTGTCCCAAAGGGTACGAGATTCTTCTTCTTTACAGCTGCATAGTATTCCATGGTGTAAATGTCCCACAGCTTTTTTATACACTCATCTACTGATGGGCACTTGGGCTGTTTCCAGATCTTAGCAATTATAAACTGTGCTGCTATTAACATTGGGGTAGGTATATCCTTTCTGATTAGTGTTTCAGGATTCTTAGGATACATTCCTAGGAGTGGAATCACTGGGTCAAAAGGCAGCTCCATTTAAAATTTTTTGAGGAACCTCCATACTGTTTTCCATAGTGGTTGCACCAGTCTGCATTCCCACCAGCAGTGTCCCAGGGTTTCCCTTTCACCACACCCTCGCCAGCACATGGCATTTGTTGATTTGTTGATGGTAGCCATTCTGACAGGTGTGAAGTGATACCTCATTGTGGTTTTAATTTGCATCTCTCTGATGATTATCGACGTTGAGCATTTTCTCATTTGTCTCTTGGCCATCCGTATGTCCTCTTTGGAGAAGTGTCTATTCAGGTCCTTTGCCCATTTCTTAATTGGGTTGTTTGTCTTCCTCTTGCTGAGTAGTATGAGTTCTTTGTACACTTTGGAAATTAGCCCCTTATCAGATACATGCTTGGCAAATATGTTTTGCCAGACCATGGGGTTCCTTTGCATTTTGAGGCTGTTTTCTTTTGCTGTGCAGAAGCTTTTTAGTTTGATGTAGTCCCATATGTTTATTTTTTCTTTTGTTTCTCTTGCCCTAGGAGATGTATCAGTGAAAATTCCACTATATGGGATGTCTGCGACTTTACTGCTTATGTTTTCTTCCATGATTTTTATGGTTTCGTGACTTACATTTAAGTTTTTTATCCATTTTGAGTTTATTTTTGTGTATCATGAAAGTTGGTGGTCTAGTTTCATTTTTTTTGCATGTCTTTGTCCAATTTTCCCAGCACCACTTATGAAGAGACTATCTTTACTCCATTGGATACTCTTGCCTCCTTTGTCAAATATTAACTGACCATAATGGTGTGGGTCTATTTCTGGGGTCTCTGTTCTGTTCCATTGATCTATAGGTCTGTTGTTGTACCAATACTAGGCATTTTTGATTACAATGGCTTTGTAATACAGTTTGAAGTCCAGTCATGTGATCCCTCCCACTCTGTTCTTTTTTCTCAAGATGGCTGCAGCTATTTGGGGTTTTTCGGTTCCATATAAATTTTTGAAATGTTTGTTCTAGGTCTGTGAAATATGCTGTTGGTGTTTTAATAGGAATTGCATTGAATCTATAGATTGTATGGGGTAGCATGGACATTTTAATGATATTAATTCTTCCAATCCATGAGCATGGTATATTCTTCCACTTGTTTAAATCTTCCTCTATTTCTTTTCTCAGTGTCACGTAGTTTCCCGAGTACAGGTCTGTTACATCCTTGGTAAAGTTTATTCCTAGTTATCTTATTTTTTTAGTTGCAATGGTAAATGATATTGCTTTTTAAGTTTCTCTCTCTGAAGGTTCATTGTTGGTGTATAAGAATGCCATTGATTTCCGGATGTTGATTTTTTATCCTGCTATCTTCCCAAATTTGTTTATCAAATCTAGTAGTACTTTGATGGAGTCTTTAGGGTTTTCTATGTACAATATGATGTCATCTGTAAATAATGACAGTTTTACTTCTTCCTTTCCAATTTGGATACCTTTTATGTTTTCTTCCTGTCTGATGACTATGGCGAGGACTTCCAGCACTATGTTGAATAAGAGTGGTTGTGGGGAGCCGTTGTGACCCCAGGCATGGAGGAGCTGCCTGGGTGAGCTGCAGATGTGCTCTCCTGCTCCCTGACCCAGACCTTGAGGCACCAAGGTGATACTAATTTAGTTTGCAGCCTTAAATTCTAGAAAGGCTTATTAGGAAGCTGGCCCTGGCCTGAAGGGTTAAGGGACAGTCAAGCTACATACCGAGCCAAGGACTCAATCCTTCCCAACAAGTTCCTATTAGAAGCTGAGACAAAGATAGTTACCAAGGTCTGAGCTCCTGCAGGAGGCAGGATGTTTACGCTGAAAGTGTGTTTGTGCAGCCTGGAGAGAACCACTTTGTATCGGGCAAGGGGAAGGAATGTGGGGCAGGGTGCTATTCAGCAAAAACAACAACGCCGGTATAAATTGAGCTTGGAAAATAAACTCAGGGCTGCAGCCGTCATGAGCTGCAGTCCTCCCGATCCCATCTTTTTTGTGTCTGTCTTTTCTCCATCCTCACCCCTTCCTCAGGACCGTTCGACTCTGCCGGCGGGCTCCGGCAAGTGGTGAAAGTGGATATCCCTGTCTTGTTCCTGTTTTTAATGGAAAAGGTTTTAGTTTTTGCCCATTGAGTATGATGTTGGCTGTAGGTCTGTCATATATGGCCTTTATTATGTTGAGGTATGATCCGTCTATTCCCACTTTGCTGAGAGTTTTTATCAGAAATGGGTGCTGGTTGCCGAATGCTTTTTCTGCATCTATTGATATGATCATATGATTTTTGTCCTTCATTTTGTTTATGTGATGTATCACATTTATTGATTTGTGGATGTTGTACCAGCCTTGCATCCCCGGAATAAATCCCACTTGGTCATGATGTATGATCTTTTTAATGTATTGCTGGATTTGGTTTGCTAGTATTTCAGTGAGGATTTTAGAATCTATGTTTATCAGGTATATTGGCCTTTAATTTTCTTTCTTTATGATATCTTTATCTGGTTTTGGGATTAGCATGATGCTGGCCTCATAAAAAGTTTGGGAGTTTTCCCTCCTCTTGAATTTTCTAGAATAGTTTGAATAGAATAGGTGTTAATTCTTCTTTGAATGTTTGGTAGAACTCGCCTGTAAATCCATCTGGTCCAGGACTTTTGTTTGCTGGAGTTTTTTGATTACTGCTTCAATTTCATTAGTTGGTATCGGTCTATTCAGTTTTTCTGCCTCTTCTTGATTCAGCTTTGGAAGGTTATATGCTTCTAGGAATTGGCCATTTCATCCAGGCTGTCCAATTTGTTGGCATATAGTTGCTCATAATATTTTCTTACAATCCTTTGTATTACTGTTGAGTCAGTTGTTATATCACCTCTTTCATTTCTGATTTTATTTATTTGGGTCCACTGTCTTTGTTTCTTAATGAGTCTGGCTAAAGGTTCGTTAATCAAGTTTATCTTTTCAAAGAACCAGCTCTTGGTTTCATTGATTTTTTGTATTGTTTTTTAGTCTCTATGTCTTTCATTTCTGCTCTGATCTTTATTATTTCCTTCCTTCTACTTCCTCGGGGCTTTTCTTGCTGTTCTCATTCTAATTCTTTTAGTTGTTGTGTTAGATGGTTCATTAGATCTTTTTCTTGTTTCTTGAGATAGGCCTGTAATGCTATGAATTTTCCTCTCAGGACTGCTTTCGCCATGTTCCATATATTTTGGGTTGTTGTCTGTTCATTTTCGTTACTTTCCATGAAGTGTTTTATTTCTTCCTTGATCTCATTGGTAACCCATTCATTGTTTAATAACATGCTATTTAGCCTCCATGTGTTTGAATATTTTTGAGTATTTTTTATAGTGGTTGATTTCTAGTTTCATGGCATTGTGATCTTAGAAGATGCTTGATATGATTTCAGTCTTCTTATATTTGTAGAGGCTTGACTTGTGCCCTAATATGTGGTCTATTTTTGAGAATGTTCCATGTGCACTTGAGAAGAATGTGTATTCTGCTGCTTTGGGGTGAAATGTTCTGTAAATGTCAATTAAATCCATTAGGTCTAGTGAGTCATTTCAGGTCTGTGTTTCCCTGTTGATTTTTTGTCTTGATGATCTGTCCAATGCTGACAGTGGGGTTTTAAAGTCCCCCACTATGATTGTGTTGTTGTCAAGGTCCCCCTTAAGGTACCCCAAGAAATGTTTTATATATTTAGGTGCTCCTATATTGGGTGCATATATGTTATTTTTATTTATTTTATTTTTATTTATTTTATTTATTTATTTTAAATATATCTCTATTGATTTCAGAGAGAGGGCAGGAGAGGGAGAGAGAGTGATAGAAACACCAATGATGAGAGAGTCATTGATCAAGCCCACAACCCGGACATGTGACCTGACCTGGAATTGAACCCCGATCGCCTGGATCCTAGGTCGACGCTCAACCGCTGAGCCACAGCCGGCTGGGCTAGTTGCATATATGTTTATAGGGGTTATTTCCTCCTGTTGGATTGATCTCGTTAGTATTATACATAATACCACCTTTGTCTCTTGTTATGGTCCTTATTTTGGAGTCTGTTTTGTCAGAAATAAGAATTGCTACTCCACCTTTCTTTTCCTTTCCATTTGCATGGAATATTTTACTCCATCCCTTCACTTTTAGCCTGTATCAGTCTTTTGCTCTCAGGTGGGTCTCTTGTAGACAGCATATATTTGTGTCTTGTTTTCTTATCCATTCAGCTACCCTATGTATTTTGACTGTAGAATTTATTCAATTTACATTTAAGTGTACTATTGATATAAATTTATTTACTGCCATTTTTCCTCTTCATGCTGATGTACCTTCCTCTCACTATTCCTTCTTTTTCTTAGAGCAGTCCTTTTAGCATTCTTTGCAATGCTGGTTTGGCGGTACTGAACTCCTTTAGCCTTTTTTCTGTGGAGCTCTTTATTTCACCTTTAATTTTAGATGATAACCTTGCTGGATAAAGCAATCTTGGTTTTATGTTCTTGCTTTTCATTACTTGCAGAACTTCATGCCACTCCCTTCTGACCTGAAGAGTTTCTGTTGAGAAATCAGCTGTCAGCCTCATGGGGGTTGGCTTGTAGGTCACTGCTTGTCTCTCTCCTGCAGCCCTTAATATTTTCTCTTTGTCCTTCACATTTGCCATTTTCATTATGATGTGTCTTGGAGTGGGTCTCTTTGGGTCCCTCTTGTTTGGAACCCTCTGTGCTTCCTGAACTTGTGTGGTTTTCTCCTTCGCCAGCCTAGAGAAGTTTTCTATCATTATTTCCTCCCCAAGTTCTCTATCCCTTGCTCTCTTTCTTCTCCCTCTGGCATTCCTATAATGCAAATGTTGTTTCACTTTATGTTGTCCCAAAGCTCCCTTAGACTGTCCTCATGCTTTTTAAGTATTTTTTCTTTTTGCTGTTCTGATTGAGTGATTTTTTTCTACCTTGTCTTCTAAGTCACTTATTCTATCCTCTGCTTCATTGAGCCTGCTTTTAATTCCTTCCAGTGCATTCTTGATATCAGATACAGCATTCTTTATCTCTGTCTGAGTTTTGTTTAGGGTATGTATGTCTTTTTTTTATGTCTTCACTAAGTTCCTTGATCTTATCATCTAGTTTCTTCTTAAGTTCTTTGAACATCTTAATAATCAATACTCTGAACTCCATTTCTGATAACTTGCTTAACTCCATCTCATCAAAGTCTTTTTCTGAAGATATTTCTTTTTCTTTGACTTGGGGTTTTTTATTTGTCTCCCCATTTTGGTAGGTCTTAGTGTTTGTATCTATGTATTAGATATATTTGCTGTCTCCCAGACTGTGACATGGGATTTTTGTCTTGTGGGTCCAGTGGAGCCTAGAGGTGTGTTTTCCTTATACTTCTGAGCTCTTTGCTCTAGGGGTGTCCCTCTTGTAGGTGTCCCTTTTGTGGTTTCTTTATGTTCTCCTGTTGTGGTTGGGTCTAGATTGTCGTTGATCAGTCCTTGGGAAGACCCTTCTCTCAGGTTGGCTAACTGTGTCTCAGCCCCAACCTTATTGTGTAAGCTATTGTGCGGGTGCTGGCAAGGCAGGATAATACAAAACTTCCAGGAAACAAGAGGTATCTTACAAAATATCTTGACGGTCACAATGAAAACAACCCACATGAAAATGGAACTGGGAGAGTGAAGGGAGAAAACACACACACACACACACACACACGCACAAAAATGTTTAAAAAAAAGAAAGAAAAGTAACGCTTAGAGAGAGAGATGTATATTGTTAATAGTGGTAAAAATTTAGAAAATAATAATAAATGAAAATGTAAAAAATAGAGAAGCTACTGGGAGATAACAGAAGCAGAGCAAAGGTGCTGAAAGAAGGGCCAGCAAAAAATTAAGGGAGAGAATAGTAATGGGATAGCAGTTGAAAATGAGAAAACAAAAATACAATAAAGAGAATAAAAGAAACTAACAATTTAACAAAAAGACAGGAATACAGAAGGGAGGATAACAAAAGAACAAAAGAAAAGTAGAAAAAGAAAAGAGAAAAAGAAAAAAAAAGTTATGCCAGTCGATCCAGAGGAGAGAGAGATATATAGCCCAGGCAGGGAGGGAGTCCAGTAGGAGATTTGGTGGAAACTATAGAGGAAAGCAGTAAACTTGGTTATAATGGTAAAGTCCCAGGCATTAAGTAGGCATATCAAGAAAGTGTTGATAGTAGAACCAAGGATAAAACAAAACAAAGAAATAAACAAAAAAATCAAAAACAAGCTAAGCAAGACAAAATTTTTTTATAAAAAAGAGAAAAAAATTAGTTGAAAAATGTTTTTTAAAAAAATTTTTAAAAAATTATTATAAAATTTAAAAAAGAAGAAAAAACAAATTTCCTCCCCTTTCTCTTTTTCCTAAGGATAAAAGAGAACAAAGAAACAAACACACAAACAAAAGACAAACAAAAAAATTAAAAACAAATTTCCCCCCACAAAAAAAAACCCCAAACAAAAACAAAACAAAACAAAAAAACAAGAAAAAAAGACAATTAGGTGGGTTTCTTCAGGGCAGCTTATGTTGTCTGAGGCTCACTGTTTTGTATGCTGATTTCAGTTCTCCTGGGAGGTACTTGTGTACCACTTAGTGTGAGGAGCCATCTAGGTTTGGGTCTGGTGTCCTTAGGTAGATGGTTGATCTGAGGCTCTCCGTGGACCACCTCCTCTTGTCAACTATTTTGCAACCTTGTAGTTGCCTGGTCTTCCTCCAGAGTCTTCTGTAGAGTCTTTAGGGTGCAGGGTGGCTAGTGTAGCCCAAGGTATCACTCCCCTTAGAGGTTTCGCTGTCAGGCACTCACTCTGCGGGAGTTATTCTCTGCTCCACAGCCAGCTCCTCAGTCCCTATCCTGTCCTCTGATTCTAGTTCCCCATGCTCTGGCCTGCTGCAGTTTCAAATTGATTTCAGCCTGTTGCCTTTTCTGTATGGGCCATTTCAGCAGCCTGGGCTCAGTGGGTTCAATTAAAAAAATATTCTGGTGAGTCCTTTGCCTGCCTAGCCCCCAGCAGGGGTTTTCAGCTTTTCCTCCAGTTTCCAAACAACAGTCCCTGAGAGTCTTATTCTTGTAATGTCCTCCTGTGAGCTGCTCTCCCTTCTTCCTCAGGACTGTGCCCTGTGGGTGTGTCTGGGGCTTTAGTGAGCTGGACATGCCCCTTTCCTGTTGGGGGCGGTGCTCCTGGCTGCAGGAGAGGCAGGCGGGCTCTGCCCCTCCCCGCTCAGCTCTGGTTGGCTGATTGCCTCAGGCCCGCCCCTCAGACCCTTTACTGTGCAGACCTCAATCCCAGCCTCTGCTGTTCCATCTGCCCAGCGCACGCAGGGAAGATGGGAGCCAGTTCCATGATTAAAGTTGCAAACACAGAAATCAACACACAGGCAGAAAGTCCACCCTCTAAGGTCCTGCCGCCCACACACCAAGGCACCCAGCAGCAGGGGACCCAAAGTCAGCTCCACGCAGCAACCTGCACTGCTGGTCTCAGCAAAGCTGGATTGGCTTCATGTGCCACCATGGCGTCCCTCAGGGCTAGTCACAGATCCCAGCCTCTCAGCACCGGGAGCTCAGGGCATGAGGGCTCCTCCCCTCCCCCATGCCCCACAGATTCAGTGCTTTCTGGAGCTCAACAGAATGCCCCACAGGGAGGCAGAGGGTCCTTGTGTGCGGCTGCCCAGTGCAGTCCTCTGGTCCCTTACCACTTGGGTGCCACACACTTTGGAACAGCCTTGCCTATGCTCTGCACCCTGAGCATTAGAAGCCGGTTACAGCCGCCACTAGAAAATTTGTTTCACTAGGAAGGCACCTTCCACCATTAGAGGCTTTGTTTCCTAGGAAGGCTCCGACCCCTCCTCGTGGACTCAGCATTTCCCAGGGTCCTTCTGCCCTGTGCTCGGGCGCTCCTTCCCCTCTTGTTGCTCCAGGTGTGAGATCCCCGCTTTTGGATTCCATCAGCACTCCTGAGGGGAGGGAGCTTTGCAGCCTCCAAGCCTCTGGGCTTGGAGCCCAGCACAGGCTTCAGGGGGGACTCTCCCACCTTATGCCCCCCTCTCTTACTGGACTGTGCGATGTTTCTTTAGTCCTCCCCACTCGCACTCCTTCCACTCAGGTATGTTTCTCTGGTTTTTCCAAGCTCGCTACGTAGGATTTTAGGAGTAAATTGAGTCCGTGGCTAGGAGTGGGAGTGGGGGGGGTTGCACTCTGTTGCTTCTCACAGTGCCGCCATCTTCCCCGAAAGTCTCTCTGACCATCTTTACTGTAGTTTTCCCCAAACACCATTTATTGAAGAGACTGTCTTTACTCCATTGTATGCTCTTGCCTTCTTTGTCAAATATTGAGTGTAATGGCTTGAGTCAATTTCTGGGTTCTCTGTTCTGTTGCACTAATCTATGTTTCTGTTCTTGTGCCAGTATCAAACTGTTTTGATTACAGCGGCTTTGTAGTATAACTTGATATCTGGTATTGTGATCCCTTCATCTTTGTTGTTCTTTCTCAAGGTTGCTGCAGCTATTTGAGGTCTTTTTTGTTTCCATATAAATTTTTGAAGTGTTTGTTTTAGATCTGTGAAATATACCATTGGTATTTTAATAGGGGTTGCATTGAATTTATAGATTGCTTTGGGTAGCATGGACATTTTAATGATGTTAATTCTTCCAATCCATGAACACAGTATATTCTTCCACTTGTTTATATCTTCCTCTATCTCTTTTTGCAATGTCCTGTAGTTTTCTGAGTACAGGTTTTTTTACCTACTTGGTTAAGTTTATTCTTATGTATCTTAACTTTTTTGTTGCAGTGGTAAATGGGGTTGTTTTTTTAGTTTCTCTTTCTGAAAGTACATTATTGGTGTATTAAAATGCCAGGGATTTCTGGGTGTTAAGTTTGTATGCTGTTACATTGCTGAATTCATTTATTAAATCTAGTAGTTTTTTGGTGGAGTCTTTAGGATTTTCTATGTAAAATATCATTTAATCTGCAAATAATGACAGTTTTACTTTCTCTTTTCCAATTTGGATGCTTTTTATGCTCTCTTCTTGTCTGATTGTTGTGACTAAGACTTCCAGTACTATGTTGAATAGGAGTGTGAAAGTGGCTGCCCCATCTTGTCCCTGTTCTTAGGGGAAATGTTTTTAGTTTTCTCCCATTGAGTATGATGTTGGCTGTAGGTTTGTCATATATGGCCTTTATTATGTTGAGGTATAATCCTTCTCTTCCCATTTTGCTGAGGTTTTATTAAAAATGTGTGTTGGATTTTGTTGAATGCTTTTCTGCATCTATTGATATGATCAGGTGATTTTTTCTTTCAATTTGTTTATGTAATATAACATGTTTATTGATTTGTGAATATTGTACCAGCCTTGCATGCTTGGTATAAATCCCATTTGGTCATAGTGTATAATCTTTTAAATATATTACTGGAGCCGACTTGCTAATATTTTGTTGAGGATTTTAGCATCTATGTTTATCAAGGATATTGGCCTGTAATTCTCTTTCTTTGTAGTCTCTTTATCTGGTTTTGGAATTAGGCTAATGCTGGCCTTGTAAAAAGAGTTTGAAAGTCTTCCTTCCTCTTGGATTTTCTGAAATAATTTGAGGAGGATAGGTGTTAGTTCTTCTATAAATGTTTGGTAAAACTCCCCTGTGAAACTGTCTGGACCAGGGCTTTTTTGTGGTGGAGCTTTTTGATTACTGCTTCAACTTCATCAGTAGTTATCTGCCTACTCAGGTTTTCTGACTCTTCCTGACTGAGTTTTGGAAGGTTGTATTTTTCTTGGAAATTGTCTATTTCATCCAAGTTGTCCAGCTTGGTGGCATATAGTTGTTCATAGTATTTTCTTACAATCTTTTGTATTTCTGTTGGGTCAGTTGTTACTTCACCTCTTTCATTTCTGATTTTGTTTATTTGGATCCTCTCTTTGTTTCTTGATGAGTCTGGCTGAAAGTTCATCAATCTTGCTCAACTTTCCAAATAACCAGTTCTTGGTTTCACTGATCTTTTGGATTGTTTTATTTTATTTTTTTTTTAGTCTCTATGTCTTATTTCCACTCTGATTTTTATTATTTCCTTCCTTCTACTTACTCTAGGCTTTTCTTGATGTTTTCTTTATAAGTCTTTAAGTTGCAGCGTCAGATGGTTTATTACAAGCTTTTCTTCTTTTTTGAGGTGGGCCTGTGCTGCTATGAGCTTCCCTTTCTGGACTGCTTTCATTGTGTCCCATAGATTTTGGGTTGTTGTGTTTTCACTTTCATTTGTTTTTAGGAAGTTTTTGATTTCTTCCTTGATCTCATTGGTAACCCATTCATTGTTTAATAACATGCTATTTAGCCTCCATATGTTTAAATATTTTTGAGTTTTTTTAAAGTGGCTGATTTTTAGTTTCATGGCATTGTGATCCAAGAAGATGCTTGAAATTATTTCAATATTCTCGAATTTGTAGAAACTTGCCTTGTACCCAAACATGTGGTCTATTTTTAAGAATGTTCCATGTGCACTTGAGAAGAATGTGTATTCTGCTGTTTTGTGATGACATGTTCTGTAAATGTCAATTAAATCTATTAGATCTGGTGTGTTTTAAGGTCTGTGTTTCCCTGTTGACTTTTTGTCTTGATTATCTGTCAAATGCTGATAGTGGGGTGTTAAAGTCCCCCACTATAATTATGTTGCTGCCAATCTGTCCCTTATAGTCCATCAACAAATTTTTTATATGTTTAGGTGCTCCTATTTTGGGTGCATTTATGTTTATAAGTGTTATTTCCTCCTATTGGATTGATCCCTTTAGTATTATGTAGTGATCTTCTTTGTCTCTTGTTATGGTCTTTATTTGGAAGTCTATTTTGTTGGAAATAAGTATTGCTACTCCAGCTTTTTTGTTTTGTTTTTAAAATATATCTTTATTGACTTCAGAGAGAGGAAGGGAGAGGGAGAGGGAGAGACAGAAACATCAGTGATGAGAGAGTCATCATTGATCAGCTGCTTCCTGCATGCCCCTGACTGGGGATCAGTTGGGGATCGAGCCCTCAACTTGGGTATGTGCCCTGATTGGGAACTGAACTGCAATCTCCTGGATCCTAGGTCGATGCTCAGCCTCCGAGCCACACCCAGCAAGCCCAGCTTTTTTTTCCTTTCCATTTGCTTGGAATATTTTATTCCATTCCTTCACTTTTAGCCTGTGTGAATCTTTTGCTGTCAGGTGGGTCTTTTGTAGACAACATGTTTGGGTCCTATTTTCATATCCATTCAGCTACCCTATGTCTTTTGATTAGACCATTTATTCTGTTTATATTTAAGGTTACTATTGATATATACTTATTTAAAGTCATTTTTCTCCTTTATGCTGATGTACCTTAGTTGGAAATGAAAAAATAAAAATACATTAAAGAGAATAACAGAAACTAACAATTAAACAAAAAGACAGGAAGACAGAAGGGAGAAACACGAAAGAAAGAAAGAAAGAAAGAAAGAAAGAAAGAAAGAAAGAAAGAAAGAAAGAAAGAAAGAAAGAAAGAAGAAAAAAAAATGTATGCCAATGAATCAAGAAGAGAGCGATAGGACAGGGAGAGAGTCCAATAAGAGATATGAGGGAAACTATAAAGAAAAGCAGTAAACTTGTTGGTTATAATGATAAAGTCCCAGCCATTAAGCACAGAATATCAAGAATATTAGAAGCAAAGATAAAACAAAACAAAGCAAATAAACAAAACAAAGAAACAAAACAAAAAATAAGCTAAGCAAAACAAGATTAAAATAATAATTAAAAAATTTAAAAATTAAAAAAATTATAAAATTTAAAAAGAACAATTTTTTTTTTTCTTTTTCTTTTTTCTAAGGGAGGGGGGAAAGAAAGTCAAAGTCATCCTGGTGAGTTTCTTCTGGGCAGCTTATGTTGTCTGCAGCTCACTGTTTTGTGTGCTGATTTTCATTCTCCTGGGAGGTATTTGTGTATCAGCCAATGTGAGGAGTTCTCTAGGTTTGGCTCTCATGTCCTTAGGTAGTTGGTTGATGTGAGGCTCTCTGTGAACCACCTCCTCTTGACAGCTATTTTGCAAACTTGTAGTTTCCTGGTCTTAATCTGGTCATCTGCAGAATTTTTAGGGTGCAGGATGGCTAGTGTAACTCAGGATATCATTTCCCTTACTTAGAGGTTTCGCTCTCAAGCACTCACTGTGAAGGAGTTAGTTTCTGCTCCATAGCCAGCTCCTCAGTCTCTACACTATCCTCCAATTCTAGCTCCCATACACTGGCCTGCTGCAGTTTCAGATTGATTTCAGCCTGTTGCCTTTTCTGTATGGGTTGTTTCAGCAGTCTGGGCTCAGTAGCTTCAATTAAAAAACATTCCAGTGAACACTTTGCCTGCCCAGCCCCCAGCAGGGGTTTTCAGCTTTTCCTCAAGTTCCCAAACAATAGTCCCTGAGAGTCTTATTCTTGTAATAAGACTGTTCTCCCTTCCACCTCAGGACTGTGCCCTGTGGGGGGGTATCTGGGGCTTCAGTGAGCTAAACCAGCTCCTGTCTTGTTGGGGGTGGTGCTCCTAGGCTGCAGGAGAGACAATTGTGTTCAGCCCCTCCTTGCCCAGATATGGTTGGCTGTTCACTGAGGGCGCGTATTTCAAGCACTATACTATGCAGACAGAAATCCCAGCTTTCACTGGACTGTTTCTCCAATGCAAGCCAGGAAGGTGGGAGCCAGTTCAGTGATCAAAAACTCAAATACACACTAAGCAACACACAAGCAGAGAATCAGCCCTGGAAGGTCCTGCCAGCCCCGTGTCAAAGCACGCAGCAGGAGGGGACACAAAGTCCTCTCCATGCTGCTCCCCTATATGGTTCCTGTCAGTAAAACTGGGCGGCTCCATGTGCACCACCATGGCACCCCTCAGGGCTGGTCCAAAATCCCAGAATCTCCCTACCAGGAGCTCAGGGCAAGAGAGCTCTCTTCCCTTTCCCCACACCACAAAGATTAAATGCTTTCTGGGGCTCAACACAATGCCTTACAGGAAGGCAGAGAGTCCCTGTATGTGGCTGCTCAGTGCAGACCTCTGTCCCTTACTGCTTGAGTGCCACACACTTTGGGACTGCCTTTCCTATGGCCAGAACCCTGAGCATGAGATGCTGGTTGTGGCCACCATTAGATGATTTGTTTCACCAGGAAGTTGTGGTCCCCTCCTCACCGGTATGCTGTTCCCCTGGGTCCTTCTGCCCTATGTGTGGGACACACCTTCCCTCCTCCTCTGCTCAGGTTTGAGATCTCAGCTTTTGGATGCCTGTTCACACTCCCAAGGGGAGGGAGTTTTGCATCCTCTAAGCCTTGGGGCTCAGAGCCCAGCACTGCTTCAGGGGGGACTCCCCCTCTCTTACCAGACTCTATGATGTTTCTTCAGTGCTCCCTACTTGAAATATTTCCACTCAGGTATATTCCTCTGGTTTTTCCAAGCTGGTTATGTAGTATTTAGGAGTAAATAGAGTCTGTGGCTGGGAGCAGGGGTGCTCTGCTTTTTGTCACAGTGCCACCATCTTCCCTCCTTCATTTTATTCCTGTTTGTTTATTTTTTGTCTGGAAGATCTATCCAGTAAAGTCAGTGGGGTTTTAAAGTGCCCTACTGTGACTGTATTGCTGTTGATCTCTTCTTTAAATTCCTCCTGAAATTGTTGGGGTTTTTTTTCTGCCTTTGTGAGTCTTTTGTTCTGAGGTGGGTCTGTTGTAGACAGCACATATTTGGGTCTTGTTTTCCTATCCATTCAGCAACCTTATGTCCTTTGATTGGGGCATTTAACTTATTTATATTTAAGGTTATTATTGATAGATAACTATCAATGCCATTTTAATTCTTTATGCCTATGTTTCTCTCCTCTGCTTCTACTTCTTATCACAGCAGTCCCTTCACCATTTCTTGCAATGCTGGTTTTGTGGTAATAAGCTCCTTTAGCTTTTTTTTTTTTTTTTTGATCTGGGAAGCTCTTTAATTCACCATCTATTTTGCATGATAGCCTTGCTGGATAGAGTAGTCTCGGTTCAGATCCTTGCTTTTCATTACCTTGAATACTTCATTCCATTCCTTTCTGGTCTGTAGAGTTTCTGATGAGAAGTCAGCTGGAAGCCTTATGGGAGCTCCTTTGTAGGTAATAGATTGCTTTTCTCTTGCTGCCTTGAAGATCCTCTCTTTGTCTTGATTTTTTTTTGCATTTTAATTTTGATGTGTCTGAGTGTGGGCCTCTTTGGATTCTTCTTGCTTGGGACTCTCTGTGCCTCCTGAACTTATGTGACATCTTCCTTTACCAGGTTAGGGAAATTTTCTGCCATTATTTTTACAAATAGATTCTCTATCTTTTGCTTATTTCCTTCCCCTTTTGGTACTCCTATGATGTGAATATTATTACTTTTCATGTTGTCCCACAGCTCCCTTAAACTGTCCTCCTGTTTTTTAATTGTCTTTCCTTTTTGGATCTCTGATTGAGTGAGTTTTTTCTACCCAGTCTTCTAATTCACTGATTTGATCCTCAGCTTCCTCTAATCTACTGTTTATTCCTTCCACTATATTCTTCGTTTCTGCTACGTCATTCTTAATTTCTCTCAGAGTTTCCCCATCTTTTCTCATTATCTTTACAATCATTAATCTGAATTCTATATCTGATAGGTTGTTTAATCTCCATTTCATTTAGCTCTTCTTCTGGAGACTTCTCTTGTTCTTTCCTTTGGGGCTTGTTTTTTTTTTTTTTCCTATCTCCCCATTTTGGCTGCCTGTTTGGATATGTTTCTATGTATTAGGTAGCTCTGCTGGGACTCCCAGTCTTTTTTGATGGTCTCTTGGGCAGGCCAATGTCAGATATTGTTTGTGATTGGCCTTGAGGACCCTGTTTGGACCTATCAGCAATTCACGGTTTATGGTCCTCTTTGCTGCAGTTGGGTGCATTTGGACAGGACCAAGATGCATACCAAAGTCTGCTTTTTGAAAGCTCATGTCCAGAAGCAGATCAGGCAAAGACTCAAAGCACCCATAAGCCATCCTCTGCCTTCGGGCAGGTTAATCTCAGTTTCTTAATGAGGCTCAGGCTGTAGGCCATAGTATGGCATAAACTCCACAGGGTGGGGCTAGAAGTTTTTCAAATTAGTTGTGCAATTCCTTTCTTCCAGGGCAAAAACTGCCTGGCTTGCAATGGTCTGCCTGAGAAAGATGTCCTCTGCAGTATGGGGAAATGATTCAGCATAGGAATCCATATGGCTGCCCTCTGAACTCTTTTTCCAGAGCCTGCAACCCTGGATTCTCCTCACACCTCTCTGTGGGAGCCCAAGGTGAGTGGCTACACACAAAACTTAGTGCATTGGCCCTTTAAGAACGAGCCTGCATTTCCAGCCATCTGTCCCTGGCAGACAGAAACCCTGCTGCTTTTTACAGCCAGATGTTATGTGGGCAATTTTCTCAGTTTTGGTGCTCTGGGCTGGGGATCTCAGCTTTGGGTTTAGGCTTCAGAATTCTCAGTGGGAACCCCCTGCATCTCTGGACCTTCAGCTGCTGCCTGTGGGTGCCTAGCCAGCCATTTCATGCCTTCACACTTCCTACGAGTCTCTATGAGGTCTCCACCTTAGGTCCTGGTTATGAGGGTGCTCTCCAGATAATCTTCAGTTGATTATTCAGGATGTTTTTTTCTATATTTTAATTTTAATTTAAGTTTGATCCTGGAAAAGTGTCAGTGTAGCTTGCACTCAATCTGCCGCCAACTTGGAATACCCTTGTTTATCTTTTTAAGGAATCATTTCTTTGTTGTATTGATCTTTTGTATTTTTTCTAGACTCTGTATCATTTATTTTTGCTCTGATATTTATTATTTTCTTTCTTCTACTCAATTTGGGCTTTGTTCGTTTTTCTTTTTCTACTTCCCTTAGATGTAAGGTTAGATTTTTTATTTGAGATTTTTCTTGTTTCTTGATCTGAATTTCCTTCTTAGGGCTGCTTTTGCTGTGTCCCATAGATTTGGGGTAATTGTGTTTTCATTTTCATTTGTCTCAAAGTATCTTTGATTTCTACCTTGATCTCACTTTTAACACATTCATTGTTTAGAATATATTATTTAGCCTCTGTGTGTCTGTGTGTTTTTCAGGGTGGTTGTTTTTTTGGTAATTGATTTTTAGTTTTGTAAATTATAGTTGGAGGTTATGCTTAATTTCAATTTCCTTGAATTTATTGAAATTGTTTTGTGACCTAACATGTGGTCTATCTTGGAAAATGCTGCATGTGTACATGAAAAGAATGCATATTCTGGTATGCTCTAAAAATATCAATTAAATCTATCTGTTCTAATGTGTCATTTAAAGTTGATGTTTCTTTGTCAATTTTCTGTCTGGAAAATCTATCCTTTGATGTCATTGAGGTATTGAAATCCCCTACTATGATGATATTACTGTTGATCTCTTCCTATATGTCCATCAATATTTGCTTTATATGTTTAGGTGCTGTTATGTTGGGTGCACAAATATTTACAAGTGTTATATCCCCTTGTTGGATTGACATAAAATATTCTCCTTTGTTTCTTATTATAGCTTTGTAGTTTTGGTTGTACATTTTGCTTTTCATAACTTAGAATATTTAGTGTCAATCCCTTCTGGCCTGAACAATTTCTGTTGAGAAATAAGCTGACAGTTTTAATGGAGCCTCCTTGTAAGTAACTGTCTTTTTTTCCTTCCTGTTTTTAAGATGCTCTCTTTGTCTTTAAACATTGCTGTTTTAATTATGATGTGTCTTGATGTGGGAGTCTTTGAGTTCATCTTGTTTGGGACTCTCTGTGTTTCTTGGACTTGTATGTTTATTTTCTTTGACATGTTAGGAAAACTTTTAGTCATTATTTTCTCAAATTGGTTTTTAATTTCTTGGTCTCTCTTTGTTCTTTTTCTAGTATCCCTTTGATGCACATGTTGGTACGCTTGATGTTGCCCCAGAGGTCCCTTAAACTATTCTTGTTGTTTTTAATTTTCTTTTCTTTTTGTGTTCTGATTGGGTATTTGCTGCTAACTTGTCTTCTAAGTCACTGATTCCATCCTCTGTTTCATCTAATCTGATGTTGGTTTTATCTAATATATTCTTCATTTCAGTTATTATATTTTTATTATGACTGTTTTTTTAAAATCATTTTTTATCTCTTTGTGTAAGTTCTCACTGAGTTCATCCATTGTTTTCTAAGTATATTAAGCATCTTTATAAACCAGTGATTTTAACTGTATCTGATTGCTTGCCTCCATTTTGTTCAGTTCTTCTTCTAGAATTTTGTTAAAAGAACAGAATTTTTAAAAAATTTGGTGCATATTTCTTTGTCTCCTCATTTTTGTTTCCTTTTTGTGTTTGTTTCTACATATTAGGTAAATCTGCTGCATCTTTCAGTCTTGGCTGGGTGGCTTTATGTAGCAGTTGTCCTGTGGCTCAGTCTTCTTGGTCAACTGAACTGGCTGCTCCATGGGTGTTGTTTGTGTGGGTTTTGTATGCCTTCCTGTTGCAGTTGAGTTTTTATTGCTGTTTGGACATCAGTGTGTAGGACTGACCCTCAGGTCGACTGGCTTTGAGAACTGGCCATGACTACAGTGGATGAGCTGTTGCATAGGGGCTGACCCTGTGGAGTGGGATTTGCTGTAGTGGTTGTCTTGTGCTTGCTGAGTCCACCCTTTGGGTTTATTATTTGTGGAGCTAACTAGGTGGTGCTCTGTTGTGACCTTACTCTGGCCATCAGGTGTGTTGGTTTGGGGGCCTCTTGGGATGGGCTCATACATAAATGCAGCTAGTCCCCTGCCCAGGGCCTCCTGGTAGAAACTATAAAGTGATCTGCTGTTTGTAGCTACTGTGCTGGGCTGGGAGATTCCTGGGAGAGGCTATGCTGTGAACCAATGTTGAATGCCCCTAGTGCCATCTTTGGGGCCACTTAGGAAGAAGTACAGGATAAGCCAAGGCCAGCCACTGCTTGTTTGAAGTTTGAGGACCTTTCAGAGATTTTAGGAATGTCCATTGCTCAGACCAAGGCTGATGGCTTGTACTCTGGGATCTTAATAATAGCTAAAGCAACAGGTAAAGTATAGCATCCGATAATTACTGAACATACTATTCTGAATTTTATTTCCACTGGAGGTAAGGAAATCCCATTGCTCCCACAAGTTTCCAAAATCTTGAGCTACCCTGAAAGCACATATACTATCAGTATAAATGTTGGCAGTTTTTTCTTTGGCTAGGGTGCAGGCAATGTATGAGCACATATAATTTGGCTTCTTGGGCTGTAGTAGCCAAAAGCAAAGGTGCCACTTCACTTACATCAAAAGGTGTTGCTATCACATATCCAGCACAATATTTGCTATTGTTATCTTTTAAATTAGAAGCATCAGTAAACCATGAGAAGTTAGCATCACTCAGGAGTTTCCTGTAGATCATCAGGAAGATTCAGGAGGTGATCCACCAGTGTTAAGCAGTCATGAGGGTATTTGTGGTAATGGAGGGGAGAAAGCTGTAGGGTTCAGGGTATTACAACATGAAAGGGTTATGTGAAGAGAAGTTTACAAAAGTATTTCATAGGAGTGAGGTGGCTGACTGAAAAATGTTGTGTATAATGAGAACTCAGGAGGGCTTCTATTCATGGGGTACAAAGATGGTTAAAAGGGATCTCACAATGATTTCCTCAGTGGCCTTAACCAAAAGGGCAGTGGCAAAAATGACTCAAAGGCAAGGGGGCTATTCCCATGCCACAACATCCAGTTGTTGGCTGTAATACCCCATAGGTTGATGGTGTTCCCTATGTTTTGGGGGTGAGTACCCCAGTGACATTCTCTTTCTTTCATATTCAAAAATAAAAAGGGTAATCTGATGGTTGGAATGCCCAAGGACAGGTGGGTTCAATAAACCCTTTTTAAAGTTTTAAAGGCTATGTCATCCTGGCCTTCCCATAAAATTGGGTCAAAGTTGTTGTTCGTTAATAAAATATACAGAGGTTTGGCCCTAAGAGAGAAATTTTAGGTCCAACTTTGGCAATAACCAACTAGCCCAAGAAAACCTCACAGGTGATGCTTAGTTTTGGGTTTGGGAAAACTTAGGACCCAATGAAGCCTATCAGGATCAAGGTGCAGCCCTTGTTCTGATATCAGATTCCCTAAATATCTAACTTAGGTTTGGGCAAACTGCAGCTTTTTCTTGATGACCTTATGTTCCTTAAAAGCTAAAACATTTAGCAAGTGGATGCTGTCTTTTATTGATGAAACTTGGAAGAGCAAAAAAGCATAATCTGCATATTGCAAGAAAGTAGAACTCCTAGGGAACTTTACATCACCCAGATCAGCCTTCAGGATTTGCAAGAAATAAGGACTCTCAGTAAAATCCTGAGGCATTACTGTCCAGGTGAATTATTTTCCTTCCCAAGCGAAGGAAAATAAGTATTGGCTAACTTCATCAACCAGAATGTTAAGGAATGCGCATCATAAATCAATTACAGTAAAGAATTTACATTCAGTTGGGAAGGACACTAGAAGCATATAAGGGTTAGGCACAACAGGGTGTTAAGGGATAACAATGTTCACTGTTCAGAGGTCCTACACAAACCACCACCTTTGGTTCTAGGGTTTTCTCACAGGTAATATAAAAGTTTTATAGAGACCAGTGCAAGGGAAAATGAGGCCCTGAGTCTTGTACTCTTCTATTATTGATGGATTTATTCTGGGAAGGGGTTTTGAGGGCTCTATTTGAATCTTGAAGGGGAGGTGCACCATGGATTCTGCCAATATCAGTTGGAGATTTTGCCCATAAAGAGGATGGTAGCTGATTCAATAGGGACAAATGATTAGTGCTTCCAGATTCAGCTACAGTGCTATTTAAATAGAGCAAATAAAAGATATCAAAGGGCCATTTAATTCACCTCAGTGGATATATTTAATTCTCACCTAGGATATGTTTTTCATTGATTCTAGAGAGAGGAAGGAGGAGAGAGAGAGAGAGAAAAACATCAATGTGACTGGGAATTGAATCCACAACTTTTTGGTGCACAGGACAGCACTCTAATCACTGAGCAACACCAGCCAGGGTTGATTGGTTATTTTGATGGCTAATGTCAAGTTCTGGAATTATTTCCACCTTATGGCTTGATACTTCTCTAAGAAGTCTAAGAAATCTAAGAAGAAACCCAAGAAATGGGTTTGTAGACAGGAACTTGTTTAAGTGTACTAGAGATTCTGCCCAGGTTTGAACTGTTTTATTACTCTGAAGCAGGGGCTGCATTATAGTAGTGAGTGGGGTTGAGCACTGATAGTGTGGCTTTTGTATAAATAAAGACAGAGAGAGATTCATTTCCAATCTGGAGAGTAGTTTCTCTAAGCTAGTTAAGAAGGAGGATTGGGAAGAGCCCCTAGAGTTGCTCTGAGCCCTCGCATGGGGAATTAGGAGGAAATTAGAAGGCTGGTTAGAAGGTTAAAGGCACCTGAAGTGCTTAAATTTGTGACAATCACTTTTCTAATGTCCTGGACCTTTGCAATCATAGCAGAAATGAGAAAGTTTTGGTTTCATATAAGGCCCTTCATTTGCTGGAGTTGAAAATTAAGGATATTAGTGTTTTTTCTTTCAGATGACTCATCTAGCATGTGAGCAAGCTGATTTGCCAATTGACTGACTTTAGAGAGGACATGGTCTCTCATTCCATCCTGGTACCTTTTAACAGGGAAAGGTCTCAGTTCAGCCTGTTAATAAATATAAAGTTAAAAGCTGCCCAAGTGGAATTAACATCTGAAGGAAGCCTTGAAATACCAATCAATATAGGCATTACATTCAGTTTTGAAAATATCAGACTTAAAGTTGTCCAATTTGTTTTTAAGAAAAATAAAAGTTCAAAAGTTTTCCATAATGGCAGTTGGTATTCTAAATTACTTTTGGTCAAATCAGTCCATTTAGTTAGAGTTGCACAAAAGAAAGAACCACGGTTGCTAAACATAAATCTCTAGAGCAAAAGACTAAATGGCCTGCAGGCCAAATATCAGCACTGTTCCACTAGGAACAGACCAGCTATAAATGGAAATAGACCAAAGGCTGAATAGCACAGTTCCAGTGAAACAGCTTCATTTTAGAAGATTCAGGCCAAAGTGCCAATTGAGTACTCATGGACAAAACAAGGCCTCAACCAGAAAAGGATGAAGTCCTAAGTGAGATTGCCAAATAGAGCCTGGAGAGCATCAAAATGCAGAGAGTAGAAGCGAATATCTAGGAGAAAGACTTATCCTCAAACTCCAAGATGGGCAATGAAACAGCTCAGTGGGTTCTGTGGGTACCACACCTGTTTGCTCACCAACCTTGTAGCTGTCAGGGTCTTCTTGGAACCTCAGTGGGCCACCAAATTGTGTTGCCCTTAAACAAATAACCAAATATTCACCATCAAAATGGATTTATCAGGAACAGCAAACATTGCTATTTGGTATAATTTATTAACCAATGTCACCCAAATAAATTTAATTAAAAAAATTAATTTAAAAAAATGCAATTTGGGATATGTGTTCTAATGACAAACTACATAACATGGAGGGTCCTGGAGATTACTATGCTAATTGAAAGAAGCTAGTCAGAGAAAGGCAAATATCACTATCTCATTTATATGTGGAATTTAATGAACAAAATAAACTGACAAAATAGATCCAGAGACATGGAAGCCTGATGACTCATAGAGTGAAGGGGGGGTGGTGGGAGCAGAAGGAGATCAACCATAGAACTTATATGCATATATGCATTGCCCCTGAACACAGACAATAGTATGGTGAAGGCCTGGGTGGGGTGAGGGTTGGGTGGAGGGGGCAATGAGGGGGACATCTGCAATACTCTCAAAATAAAGATAAATTTTTAAAAATTAAAATAAAATAATAAAATAAACTGCAATTTGTGACATGTGGTATAAGGACAAACCACTAGATGTCCAGAGAAACAAAAGAAAGAAACCTCTTTTATAGACTTAGAAGGAGCTGTTATAAACAAAAAGTTCATTGCAGGAAAATGAAAGTTTGAAGTATTGTGACTTTTCATTGGCTGAGTTACTGCAATCTCCCATTGGCTGAGCTATGGCAGTGTCCCATTGGTTGAGCTCTTACTGGCCAAAGAGGACTCTTTTCTTTCTTCTGCTGATATAGTAAAGTGGTATTACTTCCTGTCTAAGATGAAAAGCACATCTCTTCATATGTCAAATGACACAAGGGTGAGAGTTCTGTCTTCTAGCCTCCCAACTCCAGTTTAAATGAGGTTTCTGAGTATTGATTTTCATGATGGGAACAGTCATACTTACTGTTAGAAGTCTAAATTGGTAGAGTAGCTTTGGCAAACAGTTTGGTGTACCTGGGACGCAGGGATGCCACACCTAGGTGTCTGTACCCTAGACTATGAATTTACACCAGGGGTTTTGGTTTCTCCAAAGCAGACAAAAATCTTAAATATCACAATGGTTTTGTGGCCCTCCAAGAGTCACGGTACAAAACAATATTCAGTATATTTGTGGTATTAAAATTTCATTTGGAGGATTAGGAAAAACAATGAATATAAGGCTCTTTAGGGTGCAATAATGAAAAAGAGGTTGCAAAACATTGTCTTAGAGAAACTCTGAGATGTGTGCTCAGGAGGTGTGTAGAATGTCTGGTGCACCATCATTTATACTAGTCACAATATAGGAAACAATCCACTGTTCTCGAGAAGTAAAATGGATATGTAAAATTTGAAATAGTCATAAAATGTGAGACTGTGCATCAGAGAGAATGAATCAATCACAGCTACACGAGCAGTTGAACAAAAAAAAGCCAGTCAGAAAAGAAAAGCTACTTATATAAGGTCAAACCATACAAAAGTCAACAGAAATAAATGGTGAAACAGCCTGGCCAGGTGTGGCTCAGTAGTTGAGGGTCAACCCAGGAACCAAGTGGGCTCAATCCCCACTAGGGGCATGAGGGAGGCAGCCAATCAATGATGTTTCTCTCTCATAGATGTTTCTATCTGTCCATCTCCTTTCCTCTCTCTCTAAAAATCAATAAAACATATTTTAAAAATGGTGAAACAAAGACAAGCATGTGATTTATAAAAATTTGGGAATATTGGACATTTCTCTAAAGGAGATAAAAGGGCATAGGATTGGAGTAGGGTATACAAGAGGTTGAATTCTAAGATTCTGGTATTTCTCTTATGCAGGATGATAAGTACCATGGGTGTTTATTTTATTAATTTCCAAACTTTGCATCTATATAATGTATATTTCTTTGGGTATACTATATACATATATTTCATAATATTTTTTCATAATAAATTGTTCATATTTTTTAAGGGCCTTATACTATACTTGACACACTAGTAAATGGTTTTGAACTGGATTCAACTGGTGGGGACTCTTGAGTGTCATGCTATGGCAGATATTTGGGTTTCCTTGTTTACAGAGTTGGTGGGAACCAAATGGTAGGTGATTAAAGTGATGGTGTGAAAGTTGACCAGTGCGCTCTTTCAACCAGACCGTGTTTTTGCAACAGGAATGGTTTGAGAAACTAGTTTCAGATCTACTCCCTCCTCTCAAAGAAAGAACATTTACCCTGAAAAGTTTTGTGCTATTTTCCTCATGCCCCCTTCCCTCAGCTCCACTTTGCCAATGGGTCTCTCTCCTTCCAACATCCCTGATGGAGCTCTGGACATGACCATCCCTGCTGACAATACAGGGAGTGAAGAGGAACTTTATGAGGATGTGCACAGCTTCAGCCACCACTCCAGCCACCCTGGATGGGGCAGTGAGCAGCTGGCCACCAATGAGGTAGATTCAGGGCTATGTGGATAAAGGGAGGGGGCTGGGATGGATGGCCTGGTTGTCAAGATGACTCCAGCACTCATGCAGGCATAGATGTCCACAGTCTCTGTCTTGTAGCATAGGAGGAGCTCTGCAAATATCAGGCCAGCACAGCAGGTTGGGAGCATGATTGCCCAGCCCACCAAGCCATAGGGCCACTGAGGTTAGAAGCCCTGCTGTCCTCACACTCCCAGTACTTCTTTATCAAAAACATAAAGTATATTGTTAGATGCAAGCCAGCTCATGACTGCTGCTCCGTGGAGTCATTTGACTTTCTCCCAAGTGCATCTGTCTTCTCCAGAGCATTTGACCCTAGTGATGCCAGGTGGTACCTGAGGAGTCCAAAGGAGGCCTCAACCTGATACTAGAGTCCAGGTTCTTATCACAGCCCAAGAAAGGATTTGGGAGCATGACAGAAACATTTAGCAAAGAACAGTAAATTTATTAAAGTGATATAATGCACTCGAGAAGTGAGTGCTGGTGACCTTGGAGAACAAGACGCCCCATGGTGTCTGGGTAGAAAGTTTTTATTAAACGTTGGTCGGAGGAGGGGAGGGTGGTCCTCAGGCTTCTGATGTTCGTGGGGTGACTTCTGGCGGCTTGTGTTCATCCCTCCTCTCCAGATAGTGATTTCCTTCTTGGTCCTCCAGGAACTTTAGTGGTGATTTGGGGTTTGGGGAGGCCCCAAAACCTTGATATCAATTTATTATAAAGATCATATAATGACTTTGTTCAGAATGGCTGCTGAATCTAGTTGAGACCAGTTTTGTTTATCTCAAATACAGGAAATTGGGGAGGGGAAAGTGGAGGGTAACAAGTGCTCAGTGAAGGCCATATCCGTGATGTTTCAGTCAAGAAGAAAAACAGTGACTCTAAATGACATACTAGATCAGATAGATTTAATCGACATTTGCAGACCATTTCACCCTAAATCTGCAGAATATGCATTCTCCTCAAGTGCACATGGGACATTCTCAAAGATAGACCACATTTTAAGACACAAAACAAGTCTCTACAAGTTCAAGAAGATTGAAATCATATCAAGCATCTTCTTGGACATTTACACCATGGAATACTATGCAGCTGTAAAAAAAGAAGGTTCCCTTACCCTATGAGACAGCATGGTGGGACCTGGAGAATATTATGCTAAGCAAAATAAACCAGTCAGAGAAAAACAAGTATCATGTGATCTTACTCATATGTGGAATCCAATGAACAAAATAGATCCAGAGACATAGAAGCATGGAACAGATTGATGAATCTCAGAGGGATGGCAGGGGTGGGTGGGTGGGGGAATGGGGAGAGATTAACCTAAGAATTTATATGCATATATGCATAATCCATTTCTTTTCTCATGCTATTGAGCATCCTTATGATCAGTATTCTGAACTCTATATCTGATAGATTGCTTATCTCCATTTCATTTAGTTCTTCTTCTGGAGAATTCTTTTGTTCTTTCATTTAGGGCTTGTTTTTTTGTCTCCCCATTTTGGCTGCCTGTTTGGGTTTGTTTCTATGTATTAGGTAGATCTGCTAAGACTCCAGTCATTTGGATGGTCTCTGGCAGAGGCCAATGTCAGATGCTGTTTGTGACTGGCCTTGAGTACCCTGTTTGAAGTTTTCCACACTCCACAACTTGTGGTTCCCTTTGCTGGGCTGGGTGTGTGTGGACAGGACCAAGATGCAAACCCAGGTCTGCTTTCCAAGCCCTGAATCCAGAAGCAAATCAAGCAAAGATTCAAAGCACCCAAAGGCTGTTTTTTAGTCTCTTAATGAGCCTCAGGCTGTAGAAACTCCACAGGGTGGGGTGGCTGATTGTTATCAGTCTTTTAAGGAGCCTTAGGCTGTAGAAACTCCAGAAGGTAGGGTGAAAGGTTTTCCAGCAGGGTGGGACAATTGCTTCCCCCAGGCAAAAGCTTCTTGAGGGGTAAAATGTCTGCCTAAGAAAGATGTCCTCTGCAGTATGGGGGGATGATTCAGCATAGAAATCCAGATGGCTGCCCTCTGAGCTCTATTCTCCCAGCCAGTGCTCCTGGATTCTCCTCAAACAGCTCTAGTCCACTCTGCTCTCCCTCTGCCAGAGCCCAAGGATGAGTGGCTGCAAATGAAACTTTGTGCATTGGCCCTTTAAGAGGGTGCTTGCATTTCTAGCTGTCTCTCCCTGGCTGACTTAAACCACGCTGCTTTTCACAGCCAGTTGCTATGTGGGCACTGTTCTTAGTTCTGGTGCTCTGGGCTGGGAAGCCCAGCTTGGGGTTTAGGCCCCATAGTTCTCAGTGGGAACCCCCCTACAGCTGAGATATCCCTCTGGACCTTCAGCTGCTGCCTGTGGGATCCCGGCCAGCCCTCTCATGCCTTCACACTTCCTACCAGTCTCTATGTGGTCTCCACTCTATGTCCTTGCTTATGAGGGTGCTCTCCAGCTAGCCTTCAGTTCCAGTTGATTATTCAGGATGGTTTTTCTATATTTTAGTTGTAATTTCAGTTTGGTCTTAGGAGAGTGTCAGTGTAGCTTCCCCTCAATCTGCCGCCATCTTATCCATACCCCCCCACCTCGATTCTTATTATGCTCATATGAATGAATGCAAATGAGTGACCCTGGATGATTGCATTGTGATAAAGCCAATTTATTAAAATATTAAAGCATGCAATTTTATTTAAGCAGCTAGGCAAGTGAATATATACATCTGGCTTATGAAGTGTAGATGGGCTCTCAGCTAATCTGAAAAGCAAGTGGAGTAGGGGGTTTCTTGCCTTATACACTTTTCTGTCTATAGATTTTAAATTTTTCTGCTAGATATCCTGGTACAGGTTAACTCTGAAGGTCTCTCTCTCTCTCATTTACTTTGTTATGGCTTTCTCAGAATTTATGAAAAGCATCTGGCAATTAAATCCTGAGACTGCTGGCTTTCTGTTTAAACTATGGGAGAAGATAAGACTGTATCTTTCCTTCTCCCTCCTCCCTCCTCTCTGCTGTTAGTTTTAGGGTGACTTATACCATGTATACTCTGATTGGGGAGAAGAAGCATTAAATGCCCCTTCTCTCCCCCTACCCTCCCTCCTCTTCTCCTGCATTCTTTGGACAGACATTAACCATTTGCTCTCAAGTGTCCTTAGTTGGGGGAAGACAAGGGCTTGCTATTTACAAGCTGGCTGCAGGCTGCCAAACTGTTTGGTCTTATTTAATTTTCTTGTCTCAGTTTCCCTATTCCTCCTGCCTTGGAATTTTTCCAGCTTTTCAGTATCTTGTAACAGAACTACCATATAAGGCAACAATCTCAATTCTGGGTATATTAAAAAAAGAAAGAAATCAGGATGTCTAAGAGATATCTGCACTCCCATGTTCACTGTAGCATTATTCGAAATAGCCCAGATATAGAAACAACATAATGTCCTTTGACAGATAAATGGTAAAGAAAACCTGAGTTTATATATATATATAATATAATGCAGCCTTAAAAAAAAGGAAATCCTGTGATTTGTTACAACACAGATGGAGCTGGAAGACATTATGCTAAGCAAAATAAGCCAGACACATAAAGACAAATACTGTATGTTCTCGCATGTGGAATCTAAAAGTGAAACTCAGAAACAGAGAGTAATGTTGGTTACCAGGGACTTGGGGAGGGAGGAAATAGGTAGATGTTGGTCATAGGGTGCAAAGTTACAGTTATGTGGGATGAATAAATTCTGGAGATGTAATGTACAGTATAGTGACTATAGTTAATAATACTGCATTGTACACTTGAAATTTGCTGAGACAATAGTGTTCTCACCACCCACACAAAATGGTAACAATGTGAGGTGATGGGTATGGTAGTTAGCTTGATTGTGGTGATTATTTCACAATGAATACCTATATCAAAACATAGAGTTGTACACCTTAAATATATACAATTTTTATTTGTCATACCTCAATAAAACTGAGAGGGTTGGGATGGTTAGCAGCCGAAGAAGCCAGTTGCTTTCCTACAAGAACAAAATGATTCTCTGACGGGCAAAGTCAGTAAAGAGAGATCCTGAGTCAGGGCCTTCCTGAAGTGCCTCAGCGTGGATCAACCTCAGTCTGCCCAGTTTAAATCCTAGCTTCACCATCCCTGTATTCCTGTGTGATTTGATGACTGACCTTTCAGAGCTGCATTTACTTATCTGTGGAGTGCGGGCCAAGTGCAGTTCTTGGTGTTAGGAATCAGAACCTGGCCCATCCACACGGCTCAGGTATGCCTGTATCTGCAAGGCCCATGGCACCCCAGAGCCACCATCTGTGCGCCTGGCAGCGCTGGTTCCCTGAGCCATCCCACGGATTCGCTGAGGTCAGAGCACTGCGCTACCTTGAGCCCTCGTGACCGCTGCCTGCCCACCCCACCTCGTGCAGGGACCTGCAGCCTGCGCTGAAGAAGACGGACTGAAAGCACGGCGGCGCCGCCCTCTCCCGGCGCTCCTGGCGTGCTTGTGTCCCCGCGCCTTGGGATCTCTGGGTCCTGAACCGAGAGATGGCCAGGGTGCCGCAGGCCGGGCACCGCCCCGCAGCCCCCGGAAGCGCCCTGCGCGCTGTGCTGCGCTGCAACCTGCCACCAGGCGCTCAACTCGTGGTGGTGTTCGCCGTGCTGGCGCTCCTCGTCCTCATAAATGTCGTGCTGGTCTTCCTGCTGGCCTTCCGCTGACCGCCAAGGCCAGGCGCCCCGGGCTCCTCCGGGTGAGTGGCACCACCACTGCGCACCCTCCGCGCCACGTGTCTCTCCTTCCAGCCCACTCCCAACTCCGTGACCTAAGGTGAAGCTATTGCTGGCCCTGGCCCCTAGCGCCCCTTACCGATGCCGCTTGTGGATTGCGCCCCCGCCTGCCTGGGAGATTGGTGACATATGTGCCAGAGGTCCTTCAGTCTGTCATCTGTAGTGTGTGTGTGTGTGTGTGTGTGTGTGTGCGCGCGCGTGCATGTGTGTGCCTAAAATGGTGCATCTCTGTGGGTGACTGAAGATGCAGATGCAGCTGTGGCCTTGGCTGCTGTGGTTGTCTGGAAACTGCTCATGTGACTGCAACTGGACATGTACTTCTGTGTGGGTTTAAGAGATGTCTGTGGAAGATGAGGGGGCTCTTCTGCACATTACCACTTTTTCCCATTTTCGGTCTTAAGAAAAATGGTCTCAGTTAGCGTGCCCCCACCCACTACAGAGTACCCACCCCTTGCAAGTGGCACCCTGAACAGCCCCCAGCCCTGGCTGCTTAAGGGCCTGGGGAGCTGCATTCCCAGGTGCCCATTGCAGTCCTCCCTCAGCCTGCACATGTGAGAGAGGAGGACATGGTGCAGGGTGGGACAGGTGGTAGGTGGTCGTTAGAGGGCATTATGAGGCAGAGCCTAGTATCCTGAGACCTTTCAAAATCCCAGGGGCACAGGAGGGGATCTTGCCCCTTGTCCCTGCTTGTCTCAGCCTTGAACTTGCTCTTTCACTAGGACAGTCCCCCACCTGCCTCATGTAAACATCCCATACCTCAGAGCCAGCTTCCGCCCACTGCCAGGCCAAAATTAAGCCTAATCCTTTCCCCTTCTCCCCCAGCCTGCCAAGGTCATCTTGGCTTCTGTGCAACTGCACCTTGGATAGAGTGGCCAGGAAGGGCCTCTGCCCAGAAACCCACTTAGCTTGGGCCCTGTCAGCCTCTGGGCTGTCCTGGAGGTAGAGTGCTTCTCCGAGCACTGGGAACTACATTGTCTTGGTGACATCCGTAAACTGTTAATGTCATTGCTGTAACTCATCAGAGTGCTTCCCATTTGTGGAGCACAAAATCTTTTTGACCCACATGGAGTACATTTTTACTGTAGGCATCCATGGGGAGAGAGGCACAGGGACATCAAGGGAGTTGCTCCAGGCTGTGTGTCTACCAAGTGCCTCTGGCAAGGTACTGGTACAAGGAAGTGACAAAGGCAACCAACCCTTCCACCACCACCACTATCAAGGGCTTTCGGGTGACTGGGCAGGCCAGGTATGGGGGCCTGTCTATAAAAATGTAGGAAACCCTGGTCTCTCTCAGAAGCCCTGACACTGTGCTATACCTGTGCCCTTCCCTGCAGCTATGTAAGAAACCATTTGTGCAGGATTGCACCTCTGCAAGGGCTGGCACAGTAAAGCAGGGGAGGAGGCACTGGGCCATACAAGAGAGGCTTTAGCTTAGGGCTCATTTGAAGGAAGCTGGGGCAGGGGCAGATGCCTGACCTGATTAATATCAGGCAGGAACAACCTGGGAAGGAAACTGTGCAGCTGGGCTGTGTTGGGTGTGTAAGCATTACTTCCCCCTGCCTGGGCTCCATCAGCGAGGGCAGCCTCACTTGTGTGTGCAGCTGGTGTGTACTGAGGATAGAAAGAATCCACAACCTCTTCTCAGAAGATCAAAGTGTAGCATCTATGAGGGAGCATGTGAATATGTGCTGGCAGGTGCATGCCAGGGGCTGTACAGCAAGAAGGAGTCTTAGAACACCCACTTCTCCAGGATCAAAACTACAAAACTTGAACAAGAAGTCTTGTTACGTGCTGGATCCAAACCTCAGTTTACCCAAGAAGTTCCATTGTCTCATTAAGTCATTGTCTCATTAAAACATACAAATCTTCATAATGCATATATGTGCCTGAGGTCACACAGGACTTGTCTTGATGCTCACACTCATTTGTGGTCACACACACCCTCTGTCCTGATGCTCACTAGCACCTGTGGTTACACAGGTTCTGTTGTGATGCTCATGCTCACTGGTGGTTACACACCCTCTGTCCTGACACTCACACCTGATGCTCATGCTCATCTATGGTCACACCAGTTCTCTGTTCTGATGCTTACACTCACTGGTGGTCAAACATATTCTCTATTCTGATGATAATACTCACCCATAGTCACATGCACCCTCAGTCCTGATGCCTAAGTCACTTGTGGTCACACACCCTCTGCTCTTATGCTCATACTAACCTATGGCCACTGTCCCTGAATGGGGACATTCACCTGCAGCCTGCATTCTCATTGGCTCATGTGGACCACCTTTGAGTACTCTGCTTCTTTCTTGTCCTCATGCCAGAACCCCCAAGGCCTGGCATGGTGGTCTGCTTGTGTGGATTGTGCACTGCAAGCTGCCCCATTGAGTTCCTGCTCCTTACATGCAGCAGTCTGGTACTTCTCACGTGGCCTCAATGAATCCTCTTGTCTTACCCTGTCCATATTGCTGCCAGGAGCTCTTGATTCTGGGGCCAGGCATCTCTGCAGAAGAAGTGCCTATAGTAAATCTTTTTAGCTGGGTAAGTGCAGTGGTCCTTTGAGGAGACTTGCAGCATTCCAGAAATATCCCAGTGCTCTGTGCTGTAGTCCCTGGGTGGGCCTCAGAACTCTGCAGCCCCTGAGAGGCTACTGCATGTGAGAGCAGGTGTATAAATAGTGTGTCAATTATTCTCAGGAGTGGTTTTCATCAGGGTTTGGAGCAGGTTTAACCCTCAGAAATCACGAAGAACTGGTAGTTTCTGCATGGGCTTGCTCAGGCCCTATCTGGAGGAAAGGTCCAGTCTGAGTGGCCTCCTGTGCCTAGGCAGCCTGCCCACCCTTTATCCTGCCCATTTGGGGCATGATAAACACCTGTTAGACAGCAAATGGAAGTCACTCAGGTGGAGACACAGCTATCCCTGCTTGGATCTTCTTGGGTCCCATTTCTCTGTGAGGATGAGCATTCATACTGCCTGGTAGCATCCAGGGAAGGCCCGAGTGTGCCTGAAGCCAAGGGGGAACTCAACCCCATGAGGAGCAGGGCAAGAAGTTCAGCTCAGGAGGCCTGTCTGATGATTGCCAAGGCCTTGACTTTTAAAAAATTCTTCACTTGAGTATATGTTTACTGATTTTAGAGGGGGGAGGGGAGAGAGAGAGAAAGAGAGAGAGGAATATTGATGTGAGAAACATTGATCTGTTGCCTGTTGTACACACCCTGACTGAGGATCGAACCCGCAACCTAAGTATATACCCTAACTGGGAATTGAACCTGCAACCTTTTGATGTATGGGATGATGCTCCAGCGAACTGAGCCACCTCACCAGGGCAAGGGCTTGACTTTTTAGCCAAAGAGCCAGCCCATGACTGTAAAAATCAGAGCCACACTTGGTCCCAGCAGAGAGGGGCATGGACCTCACCTCATTAGAACACCCCTCCTCTTGCCCTTAATGGGGGGCACATTCATTATTTGAGGAGCAGAAACTGGGTCCATATTCCAGGAAAGTAGGTGTCAGCCCAATGGGAAATGGAGCTGGGAGCACAAGGGCTGCCTGCATTTCGGGGTGAGGTCCATGTAATGTGAGGTCCATGCACTCTCTGTACCTCCTGATGTGAGGTCAATGACTATGCAGGAAGATGGATCCACACCAATTATTGCAGCAGAGAGAAATTAATACAAAGAGTGTTAGCCAGATACAAAGTGGCTGACTTGGTAACCAACTGCACAACAATCATGAGGTATTTATTACAGAGGGAGCAGCTGCAAGAGCTACCTATCTCTTCTAGGCCTAGGGAATAGAGGAAGGAGGTTGGAATAATTAGAACTGAAAATCCTGTGGGTGTGGGACCTAGAACTCTGAGGAGGGTTACTGCTTAATTGGTGTTGATTGGGGGCAGTGGTGATGCCATGAGACTGGTTCTGCCAAGTGTTCAAAAAACATTGCACACTGGATCCCGCTGTTTCAATGTCTGGGCACAGCCATACCTGGGTGAAGCAGCATTGTTGCTTGTCAGGTGACTTGACAGGTAATGCAAGTCCACAAGAAGCCAACAGGATGGAGCATGCCCCTTATCCCTGCAGCTTTGTGGTCCCCTCTAATGTCACATTAGGAGACCTAATGCGGAGTAGCTGGCACAACAGAAATGCAGCTTGAAGTGTCCTAGCCCCAGTATCTCAGCAGAGATAATAGATGAAGCTCAGAGATAATAGTGTCATCACTGGCCCAATGGGGATGGGAGGAAGGTGTGCCCGGTACAGGGGAGTAAGCAACATGCCTGACTTCCAGATTCTGTGGCTTACCAAGATTCTAGTGATCAAGTTCACTTCAGACTTCATCATGAGCTCTGCCAGTTTAGGCATGCCCAGGGCATAACCCTGCCCCCCAAAGAACTGCTGGCTCAGAGAGATGCTCCATCCCCTCTTCTGTGACATGAGTCAGGATCCCCTCTTCCCATGGCTGCTGAGGGGTGGACGTAGAGGGCAGTAGCACCTTGCCCCATCAGGAGATCCATGGCAGCCTTACTCCACTAATCTGCCTGTCCATGGCTCTCTCCACAGCTCATCAGTGATGGCAGTGTGGTCTGTGCGGAAGCACTCTGGGACTGTCACCATGGATAACCAGGAACTGGGCTTCAAAGCTGGGGATGTCATCGAAGTAATGGATGCCACCAACAGAGAGTGGTGGTGGGGCTGTGTCACTGATGGCGAGAGCTGGTTTCCAGCTAGCTTTGTGCGGGTATGGTGCTGGCCTGAGCTTCCCCCAAGACCATAAATCTCCAACTTGCTCTGCTCAGAAACTCAAGCCTGAAATTGCTCTGGTATTGGGCATGGACTTCCCATTCCCAGCTATGAGCTGGGTGCGTGAGGGTCAGGAACAGTCCAGGCAGTTGTGACATAGCCTTCCTCCTCCAGCAGAGCCATCACTAACTCCAACACCTGTTCCCACCCCTCCTTCCAGGGGCCCCTCAGTAGCCAGAGAGGAATAGGTCAGAATAAAGGTGTGTGGATCTCTCCAAGGGGAGAACACCACCACAGACAACTTGGTTTACCAAGTATTGACTAAGCATCACGTAGGACATTCACCTGAGTCCTCTCAGTTATAACTTTCACAACAGCCCTGGGAGCTGGAAACCTCACTTATACCTGAGGCATGGACAAGTTAGGTCCTTAGCCCAACACTTCGCAGGGAGGGACCCAGATTCTCCCTAAGGAGACCTTTGGTCTTCAAGGAAGGAATCTAGGTGCAGAGGACAGTAGGGAGGGGAGATCCTAGGCACTGGAATTCCATTTGTTGCTTTCCCTGCCCAGACTCCCTAAACTTCCCTAGTCATGGGTCAGAGAGCCACCAAAGCCATGTCACCATCCACTTCTCTCATGGTTCCTAAAGAGCCCAGTTCCTAAAGAGCAGGCACAATTCAGAAATTATAGTGAGCAATCCCTCTGTTTTAACCCCTGTGTCCAGCACAGCCAAGTGTAAGTAGAAGAGAAAGAGCAAGGCACTCTGGAGGAGGCGTGGTCTCAGATGACACTGACAACAGCAATGGTCATTGGACCTGAAGTCCCCCTGTCCAGATGAGCATTGTTCAAAGGTGGCGAGGGTGGCGGGAGCTTGCCCCTGTGCACCCTAACAGCTCTCAGACACCCAGTTGCCACACAGCCACAGACATGAGGGGCGTCGATCCTTGCTTAGCGCTGACAGGCAGCCTTGCCTGCAGCTGCAGGTGAACCAAGAGGAGCCCCTGGACAATGAAGCGCTGAGGACGGGGGATAGCAGAGCCAAGGCGCAGAGCAGCAGCAGGAACCAACATCATCAACGAGATCTTCAGCACAGAGCAAGACTATAACAAGCACCTGCAGGATATCCGCGAGGTGAGGCCGCCTGTGCAGCGCAGGGTGCGCTGGTTCAAGCCGGGACCTGACCACCCCGACCCTGTTCCCAGGACTACATCAGGCAGTGTTGCAAGCGCTCCGACATGTTCAGCAAGGAGCAGCTGCGCACCATCTTCGGGAACATCAAGGACACATCTACCAGTGCGTAAGGCCTTCCTGAAGGCCCTGGAGCATACGTTCAACAGGGAGCACTCCCACCCGAGCGAGCTGGGCGCCTGCTTCCTGGAGCAGGTGAGTCCACCCCAGTCTGTCCCTGCCCACCCACCTGTGCTGGGGGATCCTCAGCCTGCCGACCCCCTCCCATGCCCTAGCCCACCTGCCCACTCAGAAGTCACCCTGCAGGCTAAAGGCCAGGCAACTTGCTACTCTTTTCTAGGAAGTTTCTAGGTTCCACTCCATCGCCTGCCCAATGCCCTCACCCTTCAACACTGTTTTAGAAGTGTGGCTGGTTCTGTGGGAGACCACATCAGCGAAGGCTCCTTGGAGCAGTGGGCTTGGGATCAGTCCCAGGATTTCCTGGGCCAGAGTAGAGGGCAGAGGTAGGCTGGGCTGCCTGTTGAGCACCTGATAGGCTTTTCATAGCAAATTCTGGGGTTCTTCATACAGTGAGCAAATTTATGTGTAATTTACATTGCTTACTTCCACTTCAAATGCCAACTGGCATTTATTTAGTCAAGGTTCCCTGGACTGGTCTGGGTTAGATGAACTCCTGTGCCTGATAGGGAAGGCACAGGTTTTATGCCTCTCCTGTGAGCTGTGGAGTTGAGCAGAGGATGCCAACCCCAGCCCATTAGGGACAATGTGGTTCCAGTGGGGGTTGGGAAGGGAGACTTTGGTCTGTCCACGCACAGGAGCAGGCTGGGTCTAAACACCTGAGTGTGTGTGGGATTGGGGTCCAGTTATTCAGCAGGCTGAATTGTGACTGGAGGGATGGAAACAGGCACTTTATCGATATCACCTAGTGTGAGCATCACAGAAACCCACCACCAGCCAGCAGCTGTTACCCTCCTTGGTCACTTAAGTCCATGATGTCATAGATCACTACATGGCAGGCCTGGCCTTCCTTTGGCTCCAGGTAGATGAAGCCTTAAACAAAAAAAAGGAAAGAAAGGCTAGGACTTTGCAAGGAAGAAGCAGGACACTGGACTGAGAATGAAAACCCAGGATTGCTCAGTTGCAGAGCTCAATAGAGGACTGGGAGGTGAGGGCCCAACACTCCAGAAAATACCATGGGGCTTGACCACTTGCTTTAAAATCATACTTCTGAAAAATCTAGGAGGGAGCAGGGGCAGAGGACTATACTCCTGGAGCTAGCAAACAAGAGCTGGTGGCAGGAAATCCAATCATGGACCCTGGCATCCACTGACTCTATCTTCCTCTCCTTCCGTCTCCATCTCTGTCTCTGTCTCCCTCCCTCTCCCTCTCTCTCCTTTCTGGCCTTTCTTATTAGCATCATTGATGTCATCCAAAAAAAAAGATATTTTGACTGTATGTCAGTCAAAGTATCTGATGAGTGTCCTGCTGAGAAAGCCCCATGGTGACAGGGATAGCACATGCTGGAGCTTTCAGAGGTCTTTTGCATCCCTACGTGTGACTTACTGTAGCTTGGGCCAATGCAGTATGTAGAGCCTGGGCGCCGAGTGCAACTCCTGAAGGAAATGCAGAGATTCCCACTCCTGCCCCACCCACACATGCTGGGTGCCTGCTGGGGAGACAGCCATCCTAACCTCCAATTGTGCCCCCCAGCAAGCAAACTTCCAAATCTACTCAGAGTATTGCAACAACCACCCCAACGCCTGCATGGAGCTCTCCCGGCTCACCAAGCTCAGTCAGTACGTGTACTTCTTTGAGGCCTGCTGCCTGCTGCAAAAGATCAACATCTCCCTAGACGATTTCCTGCTGACCCCACTGCAGATCTGCAAGTACCTGTTGCAGCTGGTTGAGCTGCTCGAGTACACTCTCCCCCAGCACAGGTAGGAGGCTGCTGAAGGAGGGAGACAGCCAGAGGCTCCTCATGCCTTGGGTCAGCCAGTTTGTTGAGTACTCCTGGTGTGTAGGTACTGGGGTGGCAGCAGAGTAAAACCATTCCTGCTCTCACGAGCTATTGTTGGAATGAGGGAAGAGGACAGAAATAGAATTTTATGTTCTGCCCTATGTGGCACTTATGGAGAAGATGGGGGTGTGCATTGACAGGTGAAGAAATTAATAAGTTAAGGGGCCCCAGAGGGAAGCAGCTCCACCTGGGGCTCGATGAGGCTCCCAGCCCTTATCTGCTCTCCACCTCTCAGCCCTCTTCCATTTCTGTTCTGCCCCAGGGATTTCAAGGATGTGGAAACTGCCTTACATGTCATGAAGAATGTCATCCAGCTCATCAACAAATGGAAATGGAGACTTGAAAACATCAACAAGATTGCTCAGTTGCAGAGCTCAATAGAGGACTGGGAGGTGAGGGCCCAACACTCCAGAAAATACCATGGGGCTTGACCACTTGCTTTAAAATCATACTTCTGAAAAATCTAGGAGGGAGCAGGGGCAGAGGACTATACTCCTGGAGCTAGCAAACAAGAGCTGGTGGCAGGAAATCCAATCTTTTATGCCCAGGTGACTCAACTGAGCACTGGGCCCCAGTCCCTTAGTGCTGCCACCCAGAGTAGGCCTGGTGGCCTGTTTCCTGGAGGAGTGTGTGAGAGCTGACTCACATTACACAGCCACAAGAGATAACTATGATGTTGCTCCCAAAGTGCAGCCAGCCAGCCTGGCAAGAGGAGCTGGTCCTCTGTCCTCGGGGACAGGCAAGATCCCCAAGTTTTGGGATTCCCAACAGAAGGGTTCAGGCCTGCCGAAGTATCACCAAAGATGGAGTGCCATGAATCAGAGCCTCCTGGTTCTTTTTTTCTGGCTTGCACATTCCCCTTGTATTTGCCAGTCTTGCCTTTTAAGGCAACATGGAGGCCTGAACTAATGGTAACATTCCAGTCCTCCAAGAGCCATTCCTTTTCTTTCTTTTTATTTAATTTATTGTGATGACACTGGTTAACAAAATTATACAGGTTTCAGGTGCACAATTCTATGACACATCATCTGTACACTGTATTGTGTGTGCACCACCCCAAGTCCATCACCATGTATCCCCACTCTATGTTCCTCCATGTCCCTCCATCCTCCTCCCCTCAGCAGTCACCACACTGTTATCTGTGTCCATGAGTTTTTTCCTTTTTGCCCAGTCCTTCTATCCCCACCCAGACACAGCTCCTATCCCAATGGCTGTCAGCCTAATCTTTATCTGAGTCCATCACTATTTTGCTTGTTAGTTCGTGATGTTTATTAGATTCCATGTAAAAGTGAAATCATATGGTACTTGTCTTTCTCTGACTGGTTTACTTCACTTAGCATAATGCTGTCTAGGTTCATCCATGCCATCATAAAGGGTAAGGTTTTCTTTTTTATGGCTAAGTAGTATTCCATTGTATAAGTGTCCCACAGCTTTTTTATCCACTCATCTACTGATGGGCATGGGTTGCTTCAAGATCCTGGCTATTGTAAATAATGCTGCAATGAACATAGGGGTGCATATATTCTTTTAAATTTGTGTTTCTAGTTTCTTTGGATAAATTTCCAGAAGTGGAATCAGTGGGTCATAAGGCAGTTCCATGTTTATTTTTTTGAGGAAACTCCATACTGCTTTCCATAATGGATGCAACTATATGCATTCCCACCAACAGTGCACAAGGGTTCCATTTTCCCCACATCCTTGCCAACACTCATTGATTTATTGATGATAGCCATTCTGACAGGTGTCAGGTAATATTTCATTGTGGTTTTAATTTGCATTTCAGATGATTAGTGACACTGAGCGTCTTTTCATATGCCTATTGGCCATCTGTATGTCCTCTTCAGAGAAACGTCTATTCAGATCCTTTGCCCATTTGTTAATTGGATTGCTTGGGGTCTTTTGGTGTTCAGTTTTATAAGTTCTTTATATATTTTGGATATTAACCCTTTATCACATGTATCAGCAAGTATGTTCTCCCATCCAGTGGGTTGTCTTTTCATTTTGTTGATGGTTTACTTTGCTGTGCAAAAACTTTTTAATTTGACGTAGTCCCATTTATTTTTTCTTTTGTTTCCCTTGCCCGAGATATATCAGAAAAAATATTGCTACAAAAAATGTCTGAGATTTTATTGCCTATGTTTTGTGGGATTTTTGTGATTTCAAGTCCAACATTTAAGTCTTTAACCCACTTTGAGTTTATTCTGCTATGTGGTATAACAAGGTAGTCTAGTTTTATTTTTTTGAGTGTATCTGTCCAATAATCCCAACACCCATTTATTGAATAGATTATCTTTACCTCATTGTGTGTTTTTGCCTCCTTTGTCAAATATTAATTGACCATACAGGCCTGGGCTTATTTCTGGGCTCTCTATTCTGTTCCACTGATCTATATGTCTGTTTTCATGCCAGTACCATGCTGTTTGATTGCTATGGCTTTATAGTAGAGTTTGATCAGGTAGTGTGATTCCTCTTTGTTTTCTTTCTCAAGATTGCTGTGGTTATTTGGGTCTTTTGTGGATCCATAAAATTTTAGGAATATTTTTTCTAGTTCTGTGAAATAACAATATAAGCCAGTGGTATCTTTTTTGTTTTTGTTAATCCTCACCTGAGGATATTTTTTTCCATTGATTTTTTAGACAGAGTGGAAGGGAGGGGGAGAGAGAGACAGGAGAAACATCGATGTGAGAGAGACACATCTTTTGGGTGCCTCCCACACATGCCCTGACTGGGGCTGGAGTTCGAGCCTGCAACTGAGACCCTTCAGTCCGCAGCCAACACTAACCACTGAACCAAACCAGCTAGGGCAGCTATTGGTATCTTGATAGTTGAATCTATAGATTCCTATAGGTAGTATGGACATTTTAATGGTGTTAATACTTCCCACCCATGAACAAGGGTGGTTCCACTTACTTGTATCTTCAATTTCTTTCTTCATTGTCTTATAATTTTCTGAGTACAAATCTTTTACATCCTTGGATAAATTTATTCCTAGGTATTTTATTCTTTTTGAAGCAATTGTGAATGGGATTGTTTTCTTAGTTTCCCTTTCTGATAGTTCATTATTGGTGTAAAAAAATGCAGCTCACTTGTGGATATTTATTTTGTATCCTTCTACTTTACTAAATTCATTTATCAGTTCTAATAGCTTTTTGGTGATATCTATAAGGTTCTTTATATACAGTATCATCTGCAAATAATGGCAGTTTTACTTCTTTCTTTCCAATATATATGCCTTTTACTTCTCTTTCTTGTCTGATTGCTGTGGCTAGGACTTCCAGTACTATGTTGAATAAGAGCGGTACAAGCAGCCTGGCCAGGGTGGCTCAGTGGTTGAGCTTTGACCAATAAACCAGGGGGTCATGGTTCAATTCCTGGTCAGGGCACATGCCTGGGTTGCAGGCTAGCTCCCCAGTAGGGGGCGTGCAGGAAGCAGCTGATCGATGACTCTCATCATTGATGTTTCTATCTCTTTCCCCCTCTCTTTCCTCTCTCTGAAATCAGTAAAAAATAAAAATAAAAGTAGTGAAAACAGACATCCCTCTTTTTTCTGATCTTAAGGGAAACAATTGTAGTTTTTGCCCACTGAGTATGATGTTGGCTGTGCATTTGTCATATATGGCCTTCATTATGTTCTCTTTATTCCCACTTTGCTGAGAGGTTTTTTAAAAAGTCATAAATAGATGCTGGATTTTATCAAATGCTTTTTCTGCATCTATCTATAAAATCATGTGATTTTTATCCCTATTTTATGTGGTGTATCACACTTATTGATTTACAGATATTGTACCAACCTTGCATCCCCAGAATAAATCCCACTTGATCATGGTGTACGATCTTTTCAATGCATTGCTGGATTCAGTGTGCTACTATTTTGTTGAGGATTTTAGCATCTATGTTCATCAGGGATACTGGCCTACAATTTTCTCTCTTTGTAGTGCCTTTACATGATTTTGGACATAGGATGAGGCTGGCCTTGTAAAATGAGCTTGGGAGTCTTTTCTCCTCTTGAATTTGTGGAATAGTTTGAGGATAGGTGTTAGTTCTTTTCTGAATGCTTGGTAAAATTCACCTGTGAAGTCATCCAGTCCAGGACTTTTGTTTATTGGGAGTTTTTAGATTACTGCTTGGATTTCACTAGTTGTAATCTGTCTATTCAGATTCTCTGATTCTTTCTGATTTGGTGTTGGAAAATTGTATTTTTCTAGGAGCTTTCCCATTTGTCCAGATTGTCCAATTTGTTAGCATATAATTGTGTTTTCTTAAAATCCTTTGTATTAAAAATTTTTTATTATTATTTATTCTAGAGAAATAGAAGGGAAAAAGAAACATTGTTGCTCCATCCTTCTGTGCACTCATTGGTTGATGCTTTTATGTGCCCTGACCAGGGATTGAAGCTACAGCCTTGGTGCATTGGGACAACAGTCCAACCATCTGAACTACCTGGTCAGGGCCCTTTGTATTTCTTTGGTATCAGTTGTTACTTCTCCTTTTTCATTTCTGATTATATTTTGGGGGGGGTCCTCTCTCTTTTTTGCTTGACAAGTCTGTTTAAAGGTTTGTCAATCTCGTTTATCTTTTCAAAGAACCATCTCTTGGTTTTATTGATTTTTTTGTGTATTCTTTAGGCTCTATTTTATTTGTGCTTGGATCTTTATTATTTCCTTCCTTCTACTCACTTAGGACTTTGTTTTTTTATGTTTGTTTTTCAAATTCATTTAAGTGTTAAGTTAGATTGTTTGAGATTTTCTTGTTTCTTGAGATAGGCCTAAATGCTATGAATTTCCCTCTTAGGGTGGCTTTTGCTGTCTCCCATAGATTTTGGGTTGTTGTGTTCTCTTTTTCATTTGTTTCAAGGTATCTGTCGATTTCTTCCTTGATCTCATTGTAACCCATTAATTGTTTAGTCACATGTTATTTACCTCCATGCCTTTCTGTGTTTTTCAGATTTTTTCTTGTAATTGCATTCTAGTATCATAGCGTTATGGTCATAATCATAGCGTTATGATTTCAGTCTTCTTAAATTTACTGAGACTTGTTTTGTGTCCAAACGTGGTCTATCCTAGAAAATGTCCCATGTGCACTTGAAAAGAATGTATATTCTGTTGCTTTGGGGTGAAATGCTCTGAATATATCAATTAAATTAAACTGATCTAGTGTGTCATTTAAGGCATCTGTTTACTTGTTGTTTCCTGTCTGGAAGATTGATCCATTGATGTCAATGGGGTGTTAAAATTCCCAAATACGACTGTATTACTATCAATCTCTCCTTTTATATACATCAAAAATTGCTTTACATATTTAGGTGTTCCTATGCTGGATGCATAAATGTTTACCAGGGTTATATCCTCTTGTTAGATTTCTCCCTTTATCATTAAGTAGTGTCCTTCTTTGTCTCTTCCTATACCATTTTAAAGTCTATTTTGTCCGATGTATGTATTGCTACCCCAGGTGTATTTTTTTTTTCTTCTTTTGCATTTTCATTTGCATGAAATCTTTTCCCATCCCTTTACCTTTAGTTTGTATCTTTCACTCTGAGATGGGTATCTTGTAGACAGCATATATATGGGTATTGTTTTCTTACCCATTCAGCTACCCTATGTTTTTACTTATTGAAGCACTTAAACCATTTACATTTAAAGTGATTATTGATAGGTACATACTTATTGCCATTTTATTCTTTTTACTAAGTTCCTGGGGGTTTTTTCCTGCTGATTTTTTAAATCCTCACCTTAGGATAAGTTTTTTAAAACTTATTTTATTTATTTTTAAATTTGTCTTTATTGTTGAAAGTATTACAGATATCTCCCCTTTTTTCCCTCATTGATCACCTCTACCCCACATCCGTGCCCCCGCACCAGGTCTTCACCACACTATTGTCCATGTCCAGGGGTTATGCATATATGCATGTAAGTTCCTTGATTAATCTCTCCCCACCTACTCCCATACCCACCCCTTCCCACTGAGATTCATCAGTCTGTTCCATGCTTCTATGTCTCTTGATCTATTTCGTTCCTCAGTCTATTTTTTTAATTAGATTCCACATAAGAGTTAGATCATATAAAACTGAATCAGGAAGAATCAGAAAACCTGAATAGGCTAATAACAACGGATGAAATCAAAGCAGTAATAAAAAAACAAAAACAAACTCCCAGCAAACAAAAGCCCTGGTCCGGATGGCTTCACAGGGGAGCTTCTAACTCTTTTAAGTTGTAGGGTTAGATAATTTATTTAAAATTTTTCTTCCTTTTTGAAGTAGGCCTACAGTGCTATGAACTTCCCTATTAGGACTGCTTTCGCTGCATCCCATAGATTTTGGGTTGTTGTGTATTCATTTTCATTTGTTTCCAGGAAGTTTTTAATTTCTTTCTTGATCTTATTGTTAACCCATTCATTGTTTAATAACGTTATTTAGCCTCCATGTGTTTGAATGTTTCTGAGTATTTTTACTATAGTTGATTTCTAGTTTCATGCAGTTGTGATCTGAGATGCTTGATATGATTTCAAACTTCTTGAACTTGTAGAGACTGGTTTTGTGTCCTAATATGTGGACTATCTTTGAGAATGACCCATGTGCACTTGGGAAGAATGTATGTTCTGCAGCATTAGGGTGAAATATTCTGTAACTATCAATTAAACTCATCTGATCTAGTGTGTCATTTAGTCACTGTTCCTGTGTTTTTTGTCTGGAAGATCTATCCAGTGAAGTCAGTGGGGTATTAAAGTCCACGACTATGACTGTATTGCTGTTGATCTCTCCATTAAAGTCCTTAAGGTTATTATTGATAGGTCCTTATTTATTTCCATTTTAATTCTTTATGCCTATGCTTCTCTATTTCTTATTACAGCAGTCCCTTTAACATTTCCTGCAACGTTGGTTTGGTGGTGAAAAACTCCTTTTGCCTTTTTTTTTGGTCTTTATTTCACCATCTATTTTTGAATGATAGCCTTGCTGGATAGAGTAGTCTTGGTTCAGGTTCTTGCTTTTCATTACCTTGAATATTTCACAACATTACCATCTGGCCTGTAGAGTTTCTGATGACAAATCAGCTGACAGCCTTGTGGAAGCTCCTTTGTAGGTAACAAATTGCTTTTCTCTTGATGCCTTTAATATTCTCTTTGTCTTGAATTTTTGGAATTTTAATTATGATGTGTCTGGGTGTGGGCCTCTTTGGATTCTTCTTGCTTGGGACTCTCTGCCTCCTGAACTTGTGTGACTTTTTCCTTGACCAGGTTAAGGAAGTTTTCTGCCATTATTTCTTCAAACAAGTTCTCTAACCCTTGCTTATTTTAGACCTCCTCTAGCACTCCTATGATGGGAATATTGTTACATTTCATGTTGTCCTATAGATCCCCTGGACTCTCCTCATGTTTTGGGGTTTTTTTTTTTAGATCTCTGATTGAGGGATTTTCTCTACCCTGTCTTCTAATTCACTGATCCAATCCTCAGCTTCCTCTAATCTGTTTATTCCTTCCAGTGTATTCTTTATTTCTGCTGTCATTCTTAATTTCCCTCATAGTTTCCACATTTTTTCATGCTGTTGAGCATCCTTATAATCAGTATTCTGAACTCTGTATCTGATAGATTGCTTATCTCCATTTCATTTAGCTCTTTTTCTGTTGACTTCTCTTGTCCTTTCACTTGCAGCTTGTTTTTATGTCTCCCCATTTTGGATGCCTATCGGGTTTGTTTCTATGTATTAGGTAGGCCTGTTAGGATGCTCAGTCTTTTTGGAAGGTCTCTTGTGCAGGCCAGTGTCAGATATTGTTTGTGACTGGCCTTGAGTACCTTCTTTGGAGCTATCAAAAACCCATGGCTTGAGGTCCCCTCTGTTGGGGCTGGGTGCGCTTGGACAGGACCAAGATGCATACCAAAGTCTGCTTTTCCAAGATCTGGGTGCAGAAGCAGATCAGGCAAAGACTCAAAGCCCTCTGAGGTTTGTCTCTGCCTGCAAGCTGATTAATGATTCTCTTAATGAGCTTCAGGCTGAAGAAACTCCACAGGGTGGGGTGGCTGGCTGCTATCAGTCTCTTAATGAGCCCCAGCTGTAGAAAGTCCTCTGAGTAGGGCAAGAGGTTTTCCAGCAGGGTGGGGCAATTGCTTCCCCCTCAGGCAAAAGCTGCTTGGAAGGTAAATGTCTGCTTATGCAGTACCTGGTATGACTTGGCAGACATCCAGAGGGGTGCCCTCTGAGCTTTATCTCCAAACCCCACAACCCTAGATTCCCCTCACACAACTCCAGACCACCCTCTGCTGGAGCCTGAGGTGAGTGGCTGCACAGGAAACTTTGTGTTTGGCTCTATAAGAGGGTGTCTGCACTTCCAGCTTTTTCTACCTGGCAGTCAGAAACCCAGCTGCTTTCCACAGTCAGATGTTATGTGGGCACCTTTCTCAGGTCTGGTGCTCTTGGCTGGGAAGCCTAGCCTGGTTATTTAGGCCCAAGTCCTCACTGGGAACCCCCCCACAGCTGAGATATCCTTCTGGACTTTCAGCTGTTGCCTATGGGAGCCCAGTCTTCACTCTCCTGCCTCTGCATTTCCTACCAGTCTCTATGTGGTCTCCACTTTTCCTCCTTGGTTTGAGGGTGCTCTCCAGCTCTTCTTCAGTTATAATTAATTATTCAGGATAGTTTTTCTGTATTTTAATTGTAATTCCAGTTTGGTCCCAGGAGAGTGTCAGTGTAACTTCCACTCAGGTTGTCACCATCTTTAATCTCTGTATTTTATTGATTTTAGAGAGAGAGGAAGAGAAGGAGAGAAGGCGGGGGGAGGGAGAGAGAAACTTTTATGTGAGAGAAATATCAATCCTTTGCCTCCTGTATCTGCCCAATTTGGGATCGAACCCAGAACCTTTTGGTGCATGCCACGACACTCAAATTGAGCCACCTGGCCAGGGCTGCTGCTTCATTATCTTGAAATAGGTGCTTTAACATTTCTTATAATACTGGTATGGTGGTAAAAAACTTCTTTAGCTTTTTTTGTCGGGGAATCTCTTCATTTCTCCTTCATTTTTAAGTGATAGCCTTGCTGACTAATGTAGTCTGGGTTGTAGATCCAGGATTTTCTTCACTTTGAATATTTCATACTAATCCCTTCCAGTGGGAAATGTTCTGTTCAGAAATCATCTGATAGTCTTATGGGAGGTCCTTTGTAGGTAATTCCCTTTCTCTTGCAGCTTTTAGGATTCCCTCTTTGTCTTTAAGATGTACAATTTTAATTATATGTCTTGGTATGGGCCTCTTTGGGTATAACTTTTTTGGGACTCCACACTTCCTGGACTTAATGGGTCTCTTTCTTTCACCAGGTGAGGGGAGATTTTGGTCATTATTTTTCTTCAAATAGATTCTCAATCCTTTGCTATCTTCCTCTTCTGGTACCCCTATTATGTGGATATTTTGCTTCATGTTTTCCCAAAAGTCCCATAAACTATTTTTTAAAAATTCCTTTTTTCTTTTTGCTGCACTGACTGGGTGTTTTTTTCTACTTTTTTGCTCAGATCACTGATTTGATCCTCTCCTTCATCCCATCTGTTTATGCCTTCCAGTGTATTCTTCATTTCCTATACTGTATTCTTCATTTCTGATTCGTCCTTTTTATGGTTTATATGTTCTTTTGCATGGTTGTTGAGAATCCTATAACCATTACATTGAACTCTATATCTGATAAGTTGCCTGCCTCTATTTCATTTAGCTCTTTTTCTCGAGTTTTCCCTGTTCTTCCATTTGGTGCCTGTTTTGTCTCCCCATTCTAGCTGTCTGTGTTTGTTTCTTTGCATTTGATAGATTTGTTATAACTCCTAGTCTTAATGGGGTGACCATATGTAGGTGTCCTGTGGGGTCCAGTGGTGCAGTGTGCTTGATCACCTGAACTGGGTGCTCCATGACTTCCTTATGTGGTGTATGTTGGTCCTCATGCTGTAATTCTTTATTTTATGTATTTTTTTCAATTGTTCAAAATATTACAGATATCCCCTTTTCTCCCCATTGGCCCTTTCTGCCTGCCAATGTCTCCCCACCCCATGCTTCCACCATACTATTGTCTGTGTCCATAGGTTATGCATATAAACTATTTGGTTAATCTCTCCTGACCCTATTCACACCCCAACCTTCCCTCTGAGATTTGTCAGTATGTTTCATGCTTCTGTGTCACTGAATTTATTTTGTTCATCAGTTTATTATGTTCTCTAGATTTTACATATAAGTGAGATCATGTGATTTGCCTTTCTTTGCCTGGCTTATTTTGCTTAGCGCAATACTCTCCAGGTCCATGCATACTGTTCCAAAGGGTAAGAGATCCTTCTTTTAAAGCTGAATAGTATTCCATGGTGTAAATGTCCCACAGCTTTTTTTATTCACTCATCTACTGATGGGCACTTGGGCTGTTTCCAAATCTTAGCTATGGTAAATTGTGCTGCTATGAATATAGGGGTGCATATATTGTTTCTCATTAGTGTTTCAGGATTCTTAGGATGTATTCCTGGAAGTGGGATCACTGGGTGAAAAGGCAGTACATTTTTATTTTTTGAGGAAATTCCATATTCTTTTTGATAGCAGCTGCGCCACTCTGCATTGCCACCAGCAGTGTAGCAGGGTTCCCCTTTTTCCACATCCTCACCAGCAAGTGTCCTTTATTGATTTGTTGATGGTAGCCATTCTGACAGGTGTGAAGTGATACTTGATTGTTGTTTTAATTTGCATCTCTCTGATGATTAGTGATGTTGAGCATTTTTCATGTCTCTTGACCATCTGTATGTCCTCTTTGGAGAAGTGTCTATTCAAGTCCTTTGCTCATTTTTTAATTGGATTGTCTTCCTCTTGTTGAGTTGTATGTGTTCTTTGTACACTTTGGAAGTTAGCCCATTATCAGATGCATCCTTGACAAATATGTTCTCCCATACCATGGGGTTTCTTTGTATTTTTGGGCTGATTTCTTTTGCTGTGCAGAAGCTTTTTAGTTTGATGTAATCCCATATGTTTATTTTTTCTTCAATTTCTTTTGCCTAAGAGATATATAGGTGAAAATTCCACTATGTGAGATGTCTTTGACTTTACTGCCTATGTTTTCCTCCAGGATTTCCATGGTTTTGCAACTTACATTTCAGTCTTTTATCCATTTTGAATTTATCCTTGTGTATGGAGTATGCTGGTAATCTAGTTTCATATTTTTACATGTACTTGTCTGATTTTCCCAACACCATTTTTTGAAGACATTGTCTTTACTCATTGTTTACTCTTGCCTCCTTTGTCAAATATTAACTGATCATAATGGCGTGGGTCTTTTTCTAGAGTCTCTGTTCTATTCCATTGATCTATATGTCTGTTGTTGTACAAATACCAGGCTGTTTTGATTACAGTGGTTTTGCAGTATAGTTTGATATCCAGTAAAGTGGTCCTTCCAACTCTGATCTTTTTTCTCAAGATTGCTGAGGATATTAGGGGTCTTTTTTGTTTCCATTTAAATTTTTGGAATATTTATTCTTCTGTGAAATATACTGTTGGTATTTTAATAGGAATTGTATTGAATCTATAGATTGCCTTGGCTAGTATGGACATTTTACTGATATTCATTCTTCCAATCCATGAACATGGTATATTCTTCCACTTGTTTATATCTTCCTCTATTTCCTTTGGCAGTTCCATGCAGTGTTCTGAGTACAGTTCTTTCACATCCTTGGTTAATTTTATTCCTACGTACCTTATTTTTTCAGTTGCAATGGTAAATGGTATTGCTTTTATAGTTTCTGTTTCTGAGAGGTCATTGTTGGTAGATAAAAATGCCATCGATTTTTTGATGATAATTTTGTATCCAGCTACCTTGCCAAATCCACTTATCAAATCTAGTATTACTTTGGTGGAACCTTTGGGGTTTTCTATAATATCATGTCATCTGCAAATAATGACAGTTTTAACTCCTCCTTTCCAATATGGATACCTTTCATGTTTTCTTCCTTTCTGGTAGCTGTGGCAAGGACTTCCAGTACTATGTTGAATAAGAGTTCGGAACCCTGTCTAGTTCCTGTTTTTAAGGGAAATGCTTTTAGTTTTTGACCACTGAGTATGATGTTGTCTGTAGGTGTGTGGTATATGGCCTTTATTATGTTAAGGTATAGTCCCTCTATTCCCACTTCGCTGACAGTTTTAATCAAAATAGGTGCTGGATTTTGTCCTGTGATTTTTCTGCATCTATTATATATGATTTTTGTCCTTCATTTTATGTGATGTATCACATTTATTGATTTCTGAATATTGTCCCAGCCTTACAAACCCAGAATAAATACCACTTGGCCCTGTTGTATGATTTTTTTTTTAATTTTTTGTTTTGCTTAAAATATTAAAGGTGTCTCTTTTTCTCCCCAATGAGCCATTCCACCCTGTCCCATCCCCCTCCCCAGTCTCTCTCCCCACCATTGTCCGTGTCTTTGGATTGTGCATATATGCATATAAATTCTTTGGTTACTCTCTCCTCCTCCAGCCACCCAATCTCCTCCATCCTTCTGACATTGGTCAGTTTGATCTATGCTTCCATGTCATTGAATCTATTCTGTTAATCTGTTTACTAAGATCTTTAGATTCCACATAAAAGCAAGATCATGTGATTTATTTTTCCATGCCTGGCTTCACTTAGCATAATTTTCTCCAGGTCCATCCATACTATCCCAAAGGGTATTCTTCTTCTTTATAGCTGCATAGTATTCCAAGGTGCATATGTCCCACAGCATTTTTATCCACTCATCTACTGATGGGCACTTGGGCTGTTTCCAGATCTTAGCTATTATAAATTGCGCTCCAATGAACATAGGGGTGCATATATTCTTCCTGATTAGTGTTTCAGGATTTTTATGATACATTCCTAGGAGTGGAATCACTGGGTCAAAAGGCAGCTTGCTTTTTAATTTTTTGACAAACCTTCATACTGTTTTCCATAGTGGTTGCACCAGTCAGCATACCCAACAGCAGTGTACTAGGGTTTCCCTTTCTCCACATCCTCGTCAGCACATGTCATTTGTTGATTTGTTGATGGTAGCTATTCTTACAGGTGTGAAGTGATACCTCATTGTCGTTTTAATTTGCATCTCTCTGGTGATTGGCGATGTTGAGCATTTTCTCATGTGTCTCTTGATCATCTGTATGTCCTCTCTGGAGAAGTGTCTATTCGGGTTCTTTGCCCATTTCTTAATTGGGTTGTTTGTCTTCCTCTTGCTGAGTAATATGAGTTCTTTTACACTTCGGAAAATAGCCCCTTATCAGATACATCCTTAGCAAATATGTTTTCCCAGTCCTCTGTATTTTGGGGTTCCTCTGTATTTTGAGGCTGTTTTCTTTTGCTGTGCAGAAGCTTTTTAGTTTGATGTAGTCCCATATGTTTATTTTTTCTTTTGTTTCTCTTGCCCTAGGAGATGTCTCAGTGAAAATTCCACTACATGGGATCTCTGTGACTTTACTGCCTATGTTTTCTTCCAGGATTTTATGGTTTCGTGACTTACATTTAAGTGTTTTATCCATTTTTATTTTTGTCTATGATGAAAGTTGGTCTAGTTTCATTTTTTTGCATGTATCCGTCCAATTTTCCCAGCATCACTTATTGAAGAGACTGTATTTACTCCATTAGATGCTCTTGCCTCCTTTGTCAAATATTAACTGACCATAATAGCATGGGTCTACTTCTGGGCACTCTGTTCTGTTCCATTGATCTATATGCCTTTTGTTGTACCAATACCAGGCCATTTTCATTACAAAGGCTTTGTAATACAGTTTGAAATCTGGTAATATGATCCCTCCCACTCTGTTCTTTTTTCTCATGATGGCTGCAACTATTTGGGGCCTTTTTTGTTCCATATTAGTTTTTGAAATGTTTGTTCTAGGTCTGTGAAATATGCTGTTGCTATTTTAATAGGAATTGCATTGAATCTACAGAGTATATGGGGTACTATGGACATTTTAATGATATTAATTCTTCCAATCCATGAGCAAGGTATATTCTTCCATTTGTTTAAATCTTCCTCTATTTCTTTTTTCAGTGTCATGTAGTTTCCTGAGTACAGGTCTTTTACACCCTTGGTTAAGTTTATTCCTAGGTATCTTATTTTTTTAGTTGCATTGGTAAATGGTATTGTTTTTTTAGTTTCTCTCTGAAGGTTCATTGTTGGTGTATACAAATGCCATTGATTTTGGATGTTGATTTTGTATCCAGCTACTTTGCCAAATTTCTTTATCCAATCTAGTAGTACTTTGATGGAGTGTTTAGGGTTTTCTATGTACAATATCATATCATCTGCAAATAATGACAGTTTTACCTTCTCCTTTTCACTTTGGATACCTTTTATGTTTTCTTCCTGTCTTATGGCTGTGGTTAAGACTTCCAGTACTATGTTGAATAAGAGTGGTGAAAACAGACATCCCTGTCTTGTTCCTGTTTTTAACGGAAATGGTTTTAGTTTTTGCCCTTTGAATATGATGTTGGCTGTATGTCTGTTATATATGGCCTTTATTAGGTTGAGGTATGATCCCTCTATTCCCATTTTGCTGAGAGTTTTTATCAGAAATAGAAGCTGGATTTTGTCAAATGCTTTTTTTGCTTCTATTGATATGATCATATGATTTTTGTCCTTCATTTTGTTTATGTGATGTATCACATTTATTGACTTGTGGATATTGTACCAGCCTTGCATCCCCGGAATGAATCCCACTTCGTCATGATGTGCGATCTTTTTAATGTATTGCTGGATCCAGTTTGCTAGTATTTTAGTGAGGATTTTAACATCTATGTTCATCAGGGATATTGGCTTGCAATTTTCTTTCTTTGCAGTGTCTTTATCCAGTTTTGGGATTAGGATGATGCTGGCCTCATAAAAAGAGATTGGGAGTTTTCCCTCTTGAATTTTCTGGAATAGTTTGAATAGGTGTTAATTCTTTGAATTTTTGGTAACACTCACCTGTAAATCCACCTGGTCCAGGACTTTTGTTTTCTGGGAGTTTTTTGATTACTGCTTCAATTTCATTAGTTGGTATCAATCTATTCAGTTTTTCTGCCTCTTCTTGGTTCAGCTTTCGAAGGTTGTATGCCTCTAGGATTTTGTCCACTTCCTCCATGTTGTCCAATTTGTGAGCATATAGTTGCTCATAGTATTTTCTTACTATCCTTTCTATTTTTGTTCCGTCAGTTGTTATATCACCTCTTTCATTTCTGATTTTATTTATTTGGGTCCTCAATCTTTGTTTCTTAGTGAGTCTGGCTAAAGGTGCATCTACCTTTTTCAAAGAACCAGCTCTTGGTTTCATTGATTTTTTGTATTGTTTTTTTGGTCTCTATGTCATTAATTTCTGCTCTGATTTTATTATTTCCTTCCTTCTACTTCCTCAGGGCTTTTCTTGCTGTTCTAGTTCTAGTTCTCTTAGTTGTTGTGTTTGATGGTTCATTATATCTTTTTCTTGTTTCTTCAGATAGGTCTGTAATGCTACAAATTTTCCTCTCATGACTGCTTCTGCCTTATCCCATAGATTTGGGGTTGTTGTCTGTTCATTTTTGTTACTTTCCATGAAGTGTTTGATTTCTTCCTTGATCTCATTGGTAACCTATTCATTGTTTAATAACATGCTATTTAGCCTCCATGTGTTTGAATATTTTTGAGTTTTTTTAAAGTGGTTGATTTCTAGTTTCATGGCATTGTGATCTTAGAAGATGCTTGATATGATTTCAATCTTCTTATATTTGTAGAGGCTTGCCTTGTGCCCTAATATGTGGTCTATTTTTGAGAATGTTCCATGTGCACTTGAGAAGAATGTGTATTCTGCTGCTTTGGGGTGAAGTGTTCTGTAAAAGTCATTTAAATCCATTAGGTCTAGTGAGTCATTTAAGGTCTGTGTTTCTCTGTTGATTTTTTGTCTTGATGATCCGTCAAATGCTGACAGTGGGGTGTTAAAGTCCCCCCTATGATTGTGTTGCTGTCAATCTCCCCCTTAGTCGCCTAAGAATTTTTTAATATATTTAGGTGTTCCTTTAATGGGTACATAAGTGTCTCTAAGTGTTATTTTCTCCTGTTGGATTGATCCCTTTAGTAATATGTAGTGACCATCTTTGTCCTTGTTATGCTCTTTATTTTGAAGTCTATTTTGTCAGAAATCAGAATTGCTACTCCAGCTTTCTTTTCCTTTCCATTTGCATGGAATATTTTACTCCATCCCTTTACTTTTAGCCTGTGTGTCTTTTGCTCTCAGGTGGGTCTCTTGTAGATAGCATATATTTGGGTATTGTTTTCTTATCCATTCAGCTGCCCTATGTCTTTTGATTAGACCATTTATTCCGTTTACATTTAAGATTACTATTAATATAAACTTATTTAATGCCATTTTTCTCCTTTACGCTGATGTACCTTTATGTCACTATTCTTTCTTTTTCTTAAAGCAGTCCTTTTATCATTTCTTGCAATGCTGTTTTGGTGGTACTGAACTACTTTACCCTTTTTTTTTTTTTGTCTGGGAAGCTCTTTATTTCACCTTCAATTTTTAAATGATAGCCTTGCTGGATAAAGCAATCTTGGTTGCATGTTCTGGCTTTTGATTACTTTGAGAACTTCATGCCACTCCCTTCTGGCCTGAAGAGTTTCTGTTGAGAAATCACCTGTCAGCCTTATGGGGGTTGGCTTGTAGGTCACTGCTTGTCTCTCTCTTGCAGCCCTTAATATTTGCTCTTTGTCCTTGACATTTGCCATTTTAATTATGATTTGTCTTGGAGCGGGTCTCTTTGGGTCCCCCTTATTTGGAACCCTCTGTGCTTCCTGAACTTGTGTGGCTTTCTCCCTTGCCAGCCTAGGGAAATTTTCTATCATTATTTCCTCCACCAGGTTCTCTGTCCCATGCTGTCTTTCCGCCCCCTCTGGTACTCCTATAATGTGAATGTTGTTTCACTTTATGTTGTCCCAAAGCTCCCTTAGACTGTCCTCATGCTTTTTAAGTGTTTTTTCTTTTTGCTACTCTGATTTTTTCTATCTTGTCTTCTAAGTCACTTATTCTATCCTCTGCTTCATTGAGCCTACTTTTAATTCCTTCCAGTGTATTCTTGATAGCAGATACAGCATTCTTTATTTCTGCCTGATTTTTGTTCATGTTATGTATCCCTTTTTTCATTTTTTCCCTAAAGTCCTCAATCTTATCCTCTATTGCCTTGTTTTTCGCTTTAAGTTCCTTGAACATCTTCATCGTCAATACTCTGAACTCTGTTTCTGATAGCATGCTTAACTCCATCTCATCAAAGACTTCTGGCAATGTTTCCTTTTCTTGAATTTGAGGGTTGTTTGTTTGTCTCACCATTTTGGTAGGTCTTAGTGTTTGTATCTATATATTAGATATATTTTCTGTCTCCCAGTCTTGTGGCATGGGATTTTGTCTTGTGGGTCCAGTGGAGCCCAGAGGTGTGTTTTCCTCATACTTCTGAGCTCTTTGCTCTAGGCGTGTCCCTCTTGTGGGTGTCCCTTTTGTGGTTTCTTTATGATCTCCTGTTGTGGTTGGTCTAGAATGTTGTTGATCAGTCCTTGGGAGGACTCTCCTCTCAGGTTGGCTAACTGTGTCTGTCCCAACCTCGTCATGTAAGCTGTTGTATGGGTGCTGGCATGGCACGACAATACACAACTAAGCTTCCAGGAAACAAGAGGTATCTTATAAAATATCTTGACAGTCTCAATGAAAACAACCCATGTGAAAATAGAACTGGGAGAGTGAAAGGAGAACACACACACACAGAAAGAAAAACTTAAAAAAAAGAAAGAAAAGTAACTCTTAGAGAGAGAGATGTATATTGTTGTTAATGGTGAAAATTTTGAAAATAATAATAAACTAAAATATAAAAATAGAGAAGCTACTGGGAGATAACAGAAGCAGAGAAAAGATTCTGAAAGAAGGGCCAGCAAAAAATTAAGGTAGCACATTGGAATAGGATAATAGTTGAAAGTGAGAAAATAAAAATACAATAAAGAGAAGAGAAACTAACAAACAAAAGACAGGAATACAGAAGGGAGGATAACAAAAGAACGAAAGGAAAGTAGAAAAAGGAAAAAAAAAAAAGAAAAAAAATTATGCCAATGGATCGAGAGGAGAGAGAGAGAGAGCCCAGGCAGGGAGGGAGTCTGGTAAGAGATTTGGTGGAAACTATAGAGGAAAGCAGTAAGCTTGGTTATAATGATAAAGTCGCAGTTGTTAAGCAGGGATATCAAGAAAGTCTTGATAGTGGAAGCAAGGATAAAACAAAACAAAGCAAATAAACAAAACAAAACTAAAAACAGACTAAGCAAGATAAAATTCTTTTATAAAAAAAAATTTAGTTAAAAATGTTTTATAAAAAAATTTTAAAAAATTATTATAAAATTTAAAGAAGAAAAAACAAATAAATTTCCCCCCCTTTCTCTTCTTTCTAAGGAAAAAAGAGAAAAAACAAAGAAACAAACAAAACCAAAACCAAAACCAAACAAAAAATCAGAAGAAAAAAAGATAGTCAATCAGGTGAGCTGCTTCTGGGCAGCTTATGTCATCAGCAGCTCACTGTTTTGTACGCTGATTTCCGTTCTTCTGGGAGGTACTTGCGTATCAGCCAATCTCAGGAGCTGTCTAGGTTTGGCTCTGGTGTCTTTAGGTAGATGGTTGATCTGAGACTCTCCGTGGATCACCTCCTCTTGTCAGCTATTTTGCAACCTTGTAGTTGCCTTTTCTTACTCCAGAGTCTTCTGTAGAGTGTTTAGGGTGCAGGATGGCTAGTGTAGCCCAGGGTATCACTCCCCTTAGAGGTTTCGCTGTCAGGCACTCACTGTGCGGGAGTTAGTATCTCCTCAGTCCCTACCCTGTCCTCTGATTCTAGTTCCCCATGCACTGGCCTGATGCAGTTTCAGATTGATTTCAGCCTGTTGTCTTTTCTGTACGGGCCATTTTAGCAGCCTTGGCTCAGTGGGTTCAATTAAAGAAACATTCTAGTGAGCCCTTTGCCTGCCCAGCCCCCAGCAGGGGTTTTCAGCATTTACTCCAGCTCCCAAACAACAGTCCCTGAGAGTCTTATTCTTGTAATGTACTCTTGGGAGCTGTTCTCCCTTCCCTCTCAGGACTGTGCCCTCTGGGTGTGTCTGGGGCCTCAGTGAGCTGGACCAGCCCCTTTCCTATTGGGGGTGGTGCTCCTGGCTGCAGGAGAGGCAGGCAGGCTCCGCCCTTCCCTTCCTAGCTCTGGTTGGCTGTTCACACCAGGCCTGCTCCTAACACAGTCTACTGTGAAGACCCCAATCCCAGCCTCCGCTTGTCTGTCTGCCCAGTGCATGCCAGGAAGGTGGGAGCAAGTTCTGTGATCAGACTCACAAATGCACAAAGCAACACACAGGTAGAGTGTCTGCCCTGTAGGGTCCCACAGCCTGGGTGCCAAGGCACCCAGCTGGAGGGGCCCCAAAGTCAGCTTCACGCAGCTCCCTGCATTGCTGGTCTCAACAAAGCTGGGGCAGCTTCACACACCACCATGGTGCCCCTCAGGGCTGCTCACCAATCCCATCCGCATGGCACCGGGAGCTCAGGGCAGGAGGACAACCTCAGGGCTGGTCACAGATCCCAGCCTCTCTGAAGCAGGAGCTCAGGGTTGGAGGGCTGGAGGGCTCCTCCCCTCCCCCACATCATGCAGATTCAGTGCTTTCTGGGGCTCAACACAATGCCTTACAGGGAGGCCTGCCACACACAGGCACAGAGGGTCCCTGTGTGTGGTTGCTCAGCACAGTCCTCTGGTCCCTTACCACTTGGGTGCCACCCACTTTGGGACAGCCCTTCCTAAGGTCAGCACCCTGAGCACTAGACGCTGGTCACTTCTGCCACTAGAAGCTTTGTTTCCTTAGGAAGGCACCATCCACCACTAGAGGCTTTGTTTCCTAGAAAGGTGCTATCCCCTCTTTGTGGAATCACCGCTTCCCTGGTTCCCTCTGCCCTTTCCATGGGGCGCTCCTTCCCCTCTCATCTGCTCCGGGTGTGGGATCCCCGCCTTTGGATGCTGGTCCACACTCCCGTGCGAGTGGAGGGAGCTTTGCAGCCTCCAAGCCTCTGGGCTTGGAGTCCAGCACAGGCTTCAGGAGGACTCCCCCATCCTATGCCCCCCTCTCTTACCAGACTCTGCGATGTTTCTTCAGTTCTCCCCACTTGCACTCCTTCCACTCCTTTCTCTGGTTTTTCCAAGCTGGCTATGTAGGATTTTAGGAGTCAATTGCGTCCATGGCTGGGCGGGGCGGGGGGGGGGAGGTGCACTCTCCTGCTTCTCACAGTGCTGTCATCTTCCCTGCCACCTGATCTTCTTAATGTATTGCTACATGTAGTTTGCTAGTATTTTGTTGAGATTTTTGCATGTATATTCATCAGGGTTACTGGCCTGTAATTTTCTTTCTTTGAAGTGTCTTTATCTGGTTTAGGGTTTAGGATGGTGCTGGCCTCATAAAGAAAGCTTGGGAGTTTTCCCTCCTCTTGAATTTTCTGGAATAGCTTGAGGAGAATAGGTGTTAATTTTTCTTTGAATGTTTCATAAAACTCACCTCTAAATCCATCTGGTCTGGACTTTTGTTTGCTGGAAGTTTTTTGATTACTGATTCAATTTCATTAGTTATTATCAGTCCATTCACGTTTTCTGATTTTTCCTTAACTTTGGAAGATTGTATGTATCTAGGAATTTATCCATTTCACCCATGTTGTCCACTTTGTTGGCATATATTTGCTCATAGAGTTTTCTTACAATCCCTTGTATTTCTGTTGGGTCAGTTGTTATATCGCCTCTTTCATTTCTGATTTTATTTATTTGGGTCCTCTCTGTTTCTTGGTGATTCTGGCTGAAGGTTCATCAATCTTATTTATCTTTTTAAAGAAGTTACTCTTGGTTTCATTGATTTTTTTTTGTAGTGGTTTTTTAGTCTCTATGTCCTTTAAAGGTACTGTGTCATTTAAGGTCTGTGTTTCTCTGTTGATTTTTTTGTCTTGATGATCTGTCCCATGACAGAGGGGTGTTAAAGTCGTCCACTATGATTGTGTTGTTGTTGATTGCCCCCTCAAAGTCCATGAAGATATTTTTTATATATTTAGGTGCTCCTATATTGGGTGCATCTATGTTTATAAGGATTATTTCCTCCTGTTGGACTGATCCCTGTGGTATTATGTAGTGACTATTTTTGTCTCTTGTTATGGTCTTTATTTTGAAGTCTGTTTTGTCAGAAACAAGTATTGCCACTCCAGCTCTTTTTTTCTTTCCATTTGCATGGAATATTTTATTCCATCCCTTCACTTTTAGCTCCTGTGAATCTTTAGCTGTCAGGTGGGGGTCTTGCAGACAGCATATATGTGGGTAATATTTTCTTATCCATTCAGCTACTCTATGTCTTTTGATGGAGCATTTAATCTGTTTACATTTAAGGTTATTACTGATATATACTTATTTAATGTCATTTTTCCCCCTTAAGATGATGTACCTTTATTTCAATACCCTTTCTTCATCTTAAAGAGTCCTTTTTCACATTTCTTGCAATGCTGGTTTGGTGGTACTGAACTCCTTTTGTCTCCTTTTGTCTGGGAAGGTCTTTATGTCACCTTCAATTTTAAATGATAGCCTTGCTGGATAAAACAGTCTTGGTTGCACATTCTTGGTTTTCATTACTTTGAGAACTTCATGCCACCCCCTTCTGGCCTGAAGTGTTTCTGTTGAGAAATCTGTTGGGGGTTGGCTTGTAGGTCACCACATGTCTCTCTCTTGCAGCCTTTAATATTGCCTCTTTGTCCTTAACATTTGCCATTTTAATTATGATGTGTCTTGGAGTGGGTCTCTTTGGGTTCCTCTTGTTTGGAACCCTCTGTGCTTTCTGAACTTGTTTGGCTTTCTCTCTCACCAGGAAAGGCAAGTTTTCTGTCATTATTTCTTCCACCAAGTTCTCTATCCCTTGCTGACTTTCCTACCCCTGTGGTACCCCTATGATGCAAATGTTGTTTTGCTTCATGTTGTCCCAAAGTTCCCTGAAACTATCCTCATGGTTTTAAAGTATTGTTTTTTTCTGCTCTGATGCAGTTTTTTTTTTTTTTCTACCACATCTTCTAATTCACTTATTCTATCCTCTGCTTTATTCAGGTTTTTAATTCCTTCCAGTGTATTCTTGATATCAGATATAGTATTCTTCATTTCTGCCTGGTTCTTATTTATCATATCTGTATATTTTTCATGCTGATGAAGCTTTCACTAAATTCCTGGACCTTCCCATTAAGTATCTTGTGGTTCTCATTAATTTCCTTGAGCATCTTTATAACCATCACTCTGAACTCTATTTCTGATAACTTGCTTAACTCCATCTCATGAAGGTCTTTTTCTGGTGCCTTCTCCTTTTCTTTAGTTTGGGTGTTGTTTCTCTGTACCCCACTTTACTGACTCAGTGTTTGTATATGTGTATTAAATATATTTGCTCTCTCCCAGTCTTGTGGGGTGGGATTTTGTAGTGTACATCCAGTGGTGTGTTTTCCTTATACTTCTGAACTATATATTCTCGGTGTATCCCTTTTGTGGGTCTTTGGGCTCTCCTGTTGTGATTGGGTCTAGATTGTTGTTGACCCATTACTAGGAGGACCCTCCTCTCAGGCTGGCTAACTGTGAGGCTCAGCCACAATCACGTCATGTGAACTGTTGTATAGGTGCTGACAGGGCGAAACAATATAGAACCAAACTTCCAGGAAACTAACAGTAACTTACAGAATATCCTGACAATCACAATGAAAACAACCCAAGAGAAAGGAGAATTGGGAGAGTGAAGGGAGAACACAAATGCTAAAGCAAAAAAAAAGGAGACAGAGAGAGAGAAGGATATTATTGTTAATAGTAAAATAATAATAATAATAAAATAAGATAAAAAGTAAAAGATAGAGAAGCTGCTGGGAGATAAAAAGGGCAGAGAAAAGATTTTGAAAGGAATGAAAGGTTAGCCAAAAATTAAGTGTAGAGAGTAGGAATAGGAATGGTTGAAAAATAAAAAATAAAAATTAAATAGAAAAACACAAAGAAACAAAAAGACAGGAAGATAGAGAATAAAAGGGGAGAAAAAGACGCGAAGAAAAAAAGAAAGTTATGCCAATGGAATAAGAAGAGAGATAGAGATAATGTAAGGGCAGGGAAGGACACCAGTAAGAGATATGGGGGAAACAATAGAGAAAAGCAACAAATTTATACGTTATAATGAAAATATCCCAGCAATAATGCAGAGAATATCAAGAAAATCTTGATAATAGGACAAAAAACAAAACAAAGCAAAACAAGCAAAGCAAGACAAAACATTTAAAGAAATTAAAAACAATTAAAAATTTTAAAAAGAGAACTTTGTTCTTCTCTCTTTTTTCTATTAAAAAAAAAAAAAAGCCCATCAGATGAGTTTCATCTGGGCAGCTTATGTTGTCTGAGGCTCACTGATTTATATGCTGATTTTGGGTCTCCTGGGTGGTACTTGTGTTCCAGCCAATGTCACGAGCTGTCTAGGTTTGCTTAGGTAGTTGGCTGGTCTGAGGCTTTCTGTGGACCACCTCCATTTGTCTATTTTTCCGCCCCCTTGTGGTTGGCTGGTCTTACTCCAGAGTCTTCTGAAGAGTCTTTAGGGTGCAGGCGTGCTAGAGTAGCTCAGGTTATTGCTCGCCTTACTTTGAGGCTTCACTGTCAGGAACTCACTATGGGGAAATCAATCTCTGCTTCAAAGCCAACTCCTCAGTCTCTACCCTATCCGCCAATTCTAGTTTCCCATAGAACGGCCTGCTGCAATTTCAGATTGACTTCAGTTTGTTGCCTTTTCTGTATGGGCAGTTTCAGTGGCCTGCACTCACTGGGTTTGATTAAAAAATAATTCCAGTGAGCACACTGCCTGCCCAGCGCCCAGGAAGGGTTTTAAGTTTTCCCCCAATTCCCAAACAATAGTCCCTGAGAGTCTTATTCTTGTATTGTCATTCTGTGAGCTGGTCTACCTTCCCCCTCAGGACTGTGCCCTGCGGGGGATATCTGGGGCTTCCGTGAGTTGAGCCAGCCCCTTTCCTGTTGGGGGTGGTGCTCTTAATCTGAGGGAGAGTTAGGTATCCTCTGCCCCTCCTTTCCCAGATCTGCTTGGCTGATCTCACAGGGTGCTCAGTTCAAACTCTCCGCAATGCAGACACAAATCCTAGCTTTCACTGGTCTGTCTCCCCAATGCAAGCCAGGAAGGTGGACAACCCTTCAGCAATCAAAAATTCAAAAATGCACAAAGCAACAAACAGGCAGAGAACCGGCCCTGCAAGGTCCCATTGCCCCGGTGCCTCGGAACCAAGGAGGGGGTCACAAAATCAGCCCTACATAGGTTCCCTACACAGCTGACCTCAGTAAAGCTGGGGAAGTTCTTTGGGCGCTATCCTGGCTCCCCTCAGAGCAGGTTAAAAATCTCAGATTCTCCTCACTAGTAGCTCACGCGGCTGGAGACCTGATCTGCCCCACTGGTGGCTCCAGTCCTCTCTCCAGTGGCAGGAGGGCTCTCTTCCCCTTCCTCATGCCACAGTTAAAATGCTATTTGCGGTTCTACACAATGCCTTATGGGAAAGCAGAGGATCCCTGTAGGTGGCTGCTGAGTGTAGCCTTCTGGCCCCTTTCTATTCAGAAGCCACATACTGTAGGACAGCCTTTCCTGCAGTCAGCACCTGGGGTGAAAGACTGTCCCGGCTGCTGCCATTATGTGTGTTGTTTTACTGGGAAGGAATGGTTCCCTCCTCACAGGCACACTTGCCCTAGCTCCCTCTCCCTGCCCTGCCCAGGCTCTCCTTCCTTTCTCTTCCACTCTGGGTTTGAGATCCCAGCTTTTGGATGCCAGTCCATACTCCCAAGGGGAGGGAGCTTTGCAGCCTCTAACCCCCAGCCTTCACAGCCTAGCACTGGCTTTCAATGGCCCCCCTTTCAATGGTCCCCCTCTCTTACCAGACTCTATGTTTCTTCAGTGCTCCTTACTTGAAATATGTCCACTCAGGTATATTTCTTGTGTTTTTCCAAGCTGGTTATGCCATATTTTAGCGGTAAATCAAGCTCTTGGCTAAGAGCAAGGGCGCTCTGCTTATTGTCAGAGTGCCACCATCTTCCCTTTCCTCTGTAATTGAGTGCTATTGATTTGTTCAAACATGGCACTGACCCTCAGATGGGTTATGAGGCTCAAGTTCCACCACAGCGTGTTACCTGCTCTACAGGTGCTGACCACATGAAGTGGAATTTGCGTCTGCAGTGTCTGGTGCCTGCCAAGATCCCTCTGTGGATATGTTGCTTGTGAAGCTTATTGGGTCCTGCTATGATGTTGTCTGAAGCTCACTGCTCTCTTTGCTGTCTCTCAGGAGGAAGATCTCCTGATCAGGAGCTCTGCACTCATCTACTTGGAGGAGCTGATTCAAGTTAAACAGCCACAAGCCAAGAGCCAGCAGAGGATATTTTTTCTCTGACCACTAATTCATCTACTGTAAGAAGGTACTGTAAAGTCTCTCTTTCCTCCTGGACGAGCCTATTTAGAGCAGGAATGGAGAAAGTGAAGCTGAGGGCTGGAAACAGCTGCCCAGAGAAAAGGTGCCACACACAGGTGGTTCCTTTTTTTCCAGGAGCCCTGAGTACAGCAGGCCCTTCCCTGGTCTTGCCCTTTGGGCCAGGATGAAGGTGGCTCTCTGCAGAGTGAGCCTAGTAGCCCAGGGGCCATGGGGTGGCCCTCACAGCCTAACCAGGGTGCAGTGCTATTGAGAATACCCTCCTTCTCTCTGAACAAAACTCACCTTCACCTCCCCCACCCTGGGGTCCTCTGCTCCAGTAACTTCCCTACTTCCTCTGTGCTACTAACTTCTACTCCTCTTTCAAAACATGGCCCATGTATACCTGGTGCTCTTCTGCTGTGGTATAAGCCATGGCTCACTGTCTGTATTCATGGCTGCCTGCCCACAAAACTACAGGTGCCCTAAAAGACCCTCAGGCTAGCCAGGAACTTAACTGGAGGTGTGAAGCTCCTCATCATAGATTTGGCACATAGTTGGGGGCTGCATTAGGCTCGCTCTGCCCTCATGAGCTCATCCTCTGCTGCGGAGGTAGGTGTGGCCCACTAGCCCTTCCAATTACAGGGCAGAGTATGAGGCCGGGCCTTGGGGACAGTCAGGAGAGCAGTTCAAAGGATGGAGAGGAGTTGAACAAACAGGCTGGGCCAGGGGCTCATGGCATCTCTGGCAGGACCTTCTACACCAGGATGTGCCATACTATAAGGGCCGAGGGGAGATGGATAGCTTGGAGGTGGTGGATCTAGAGGACTGGAAGGACAGAGACCTCCACATGAGCATCAAGAATGCCTTCTGGCTGCACTGTGGAACCATGGGAGAGAGCTACCTTCTGTGTGCCAGGAAGCCTGAGCAGAGCCAGCGTTGGCTCAGTGCCTTCACCAGGGAGAGAGGGCAGGTGAGGTTGGCCCCTCACACTCAGCAGGGGCCAGACTGGCTCTTGGCCTGTGAAAAGCCTCTGGTGAAAGATGGGGAAGGGCAAGGGGAGGATATGGGGAAGGCCCTGAGAGGGGCACCAGGAGGGGTACCCTGGGTCTGCCAGGAGCCAAGGCCAGATGGCTGAGCAGGACACTGAGTCCCTGCAGCATGATGAGCCCTGAGCTCTGTGGGACGAGCAGGGTACACAGAGGGCTGCACCACGGTCAGGAAGCATAGGACAAGAGGACTGTGGGCAGGGGGTGAGGGGGAGATAGAAGAGCAGCCAAGTCCTAGCAGGGAAGCAGGTGTCTCATTTGTGCCCCTCCCTCCCGGGCTTCTCCATCACCGAGCTACAGAGGAAGCAGGCCATGCTGAATGCCAGCAAGGTAGCTGGGAAGCCCAAAGGCAAGCAGGTGGTAGTCCCACCTCCACCCTTAGCAGCCTAGTCCTAGTCATGATCAAACCCTTCTCTGACCCCCAAAGTAAAGAGGACCTGGGTCCTCAGTTACCACTGCCCTTTGCAGATGCATATTCCCAAAGGTTGTGATAAGGGGTCACCACTGATGAAACATGTCAGTATGCAGTTGATATTCTTTTTCTACATCCCCTCAACCCCCTCCCCCCCCAAGCAATACCACTAGTGACAGTGCTCACTTCCTCAGCAAGGCCTGCTTTGTGGGCAGTCATCCTCACAACTACCTGGCAAGAAGCTCATATCCCCATCCTACAGAGGCACTGTCACTGCCTTGCATAGGGTCTGTTCCATGGAGAAGCTCCAGGGCCTCACACCTTCCCAGGCCCCCTAGCCATCATCTCTGCAGATTATAGGAGGGCGGCCCAGGTCCCTGGGTGTAATCAGCTCCACAGGAAGCAAGTTCCCTACCATGGGGGTCTGAGGCAGAGCCTTGAGACAGGCCCCATTCCATCACCCCACAGCAGAAGATGCCACTCTGCCCTGTACCACTGACTCCCTAGGCACCTATATAACTCCTTCTGCCTTCTTACCCAGCCCTTGGCCAGCCCTACTGCCTGATGCGCCAGAAGCACCTAGCACTGCCAACCAGCCTGCCCCAGCAACAGATCTTGGTGCTGGCAGAGCCCAAGTGGAAGCCCTCCACCTTCTGGCACAGCATTGGCCTCCTTCCGCAAGTGAGCCTATGCCCTATCCAACAGCACTGTCTGGACCTGCTATGCCTGCTGCCTCCAGGTTTTCCTCCCCAAGGCTTACCCATGGCATCTTGCCCTCCTCTGCCTATTCTGCAAACTGGAAGTGAGCAGGGCTGAGCAAGAAAGTGGCTTGGTGCCACCAATATGTACCAGGCTCTGCACCTGTTCTTGGTTCTTCCTCACTACTGATGCACTGAAGATATCAGCTGGAGGGGCAGGAGCCCCATAGCACAGGAACCTCCCGCCACCCTCCAGAGTTTTGTGGGGTCTCCTTGGAGCCACAGCTGAGAAACACCAGCCAGGTGGACATGTGTGAAAGGACTGACCACTTCAGACCTTCTTTGGGCATCTAATCATTCCTCCTCCTCCTGTTTTCTCTGGGCAGGAAGAGGCTGTCTGCCTCCCACCACTTGGAAAGCTGGGCTGTGTGCCCCTCTGCCCTCCAATTCTCTTGCAGGCCTCCAGCTGGTGGTGCCAGGCAGCTGGCATCCCTGGAGGGTAGGAATCAGGAATTCTGCATATGACCATACCTGACCCCAGGGCCCACCCATTTCACCTCCCAGTTCCTCTCTAGACACTCCTGGCTGATGTTTTTATAATCAACTGCAAACTTCCATCAGGGTATATCCACATATAGCCATGTGTTGACTCCAGAACCTGGTTCCAGTTTTTTGTTTGGATTTTGTTTTTCTAAAAATAAAGGAAAAGAATTGTTAGTGACACAGGAAGATTGTCTTACCCTAAGTGAGCATGATGAGAGGCCACAAGGACTGAGTTCTATGGCCCAGCATCCAGGACTGACCTGCCTACCCAGAGGACAGTGTACATGTGGGTTGGAGGGAAGCCCACATCCCTCCCCAAGGAGGGGTGCCAGTGAGTGCAGCCAGGGCCTGGCTTGTGGGTGCAAAGTACCGAGCAGCCCCTCTGGCAGCACATAGTCACTTCCACTACTGTACCTTCTCCAGGCCAAAAACCACATTTAATTTCATAAAGAAACTTGGGAAAAATAATCTGGCTGCTAGCCCTTGTTTTCTGTTGGTGTCTGTGCATTTTCTTCTTTGCATGTCCATCCTTCTGTGCTTGTTATCTGTCTCTACCCCAGGACTTTCCTTAACCTGGAAGAAATGAGCCCAGTAGCACCCAGAGGTGGGGGTGGGGCCTCACCTAGTTGGGACAATGCCTCAGGGATTTGGTGGAGAGAGGCTAAGGTGGCCAGGCTGAGTGCTTCAGAGAAGCTCAGGGCATCTGGTAAAATAGCTGGGAGCTGTCCAGGTGTAGGGTATAGCTGGTTCAGCCTCTCCCTCCCCTTAGAGCCTGGACTGCTCTCAGGATTTGTATTTAGTTGAAGTTAGCAAGTGTGTTTGGGGGACAGGCAGTCCATAATCTTTCTGGGTCTCAGCATCTTCCTTAGCGACAAGGGAAAGAATGTGTCTCCCAGGAGGACGTAGGCTACAGGACCAGGAGAAGAGGAATGAGGATGGCTTCCCTACCCTTCCCACCTGGGGAAACAGTCCCCACCACCTGCTGCCTCCACATACATTGCCAAGGTCAAGAGTACATGGCTTGAGTTGGGAGGAAGCTGAGCACCACAAGGATCTTTGTCCAGAACCCCTAGAAACTACACCACCTCCCAGCCAGGCGAACCACCTTGAGACAAAATCTACAGGGAAAAAATCATGAAAACCTTAATATGCAACACAAGTTCATCTTTATTGAAAATTGCAGTGTTAATACATAACTCTTGTTACAATACACGTGCTTTTAATAATTTTAAATCTGAACTCATCTACTTATCAAATTGCATAAAAAATTAAAACAGTATGAATTTACACATAACAGAACTGGCTCAGGATGGATATTCCATTCCTTTGTATTGATTGACACCTAAGTTCAATGCAGAGGTGAAGGATACCTTTAACACTGGAAGACAATGCTGACCTTAAGCTTAAAAATGTACCAAGAGAACAGTCTAAAAAACAGTATTTAGAAATCATTAAAAAATTTTTTTAAAAGGAACCATTTCCTAGTCAGTTACAACCTATGTGACTCCTTGGTGCCTCTCCTTCAAGTGGCTGTCAGAACAATCCTGCATGGCGTGCAAGAGTGCTGGCCTCAGATCCACCCCACTAATCAGTCATCTGCACAAGGACCTGGGGAGACTCCAACAGGGCTCAGGAGGCTGAGATGAGCAGCCTGTCATCTCCAATGTACAAATCCGAGAGAATATCATCTCCCATAGCTCATTCAGATTCCCTGGACAGAGATGTCTGCATCTCCTCTGTCCCTGTCCCAAGTGAGTTGACTTTAGTCCTGGGGACTCTTATAAAGTGATTCCACAGGTTTTCTGTTCAAGTGAATAGGGTGGATAAAGAGACAAATCCTCTGAAACATGTAAAGATCAACTTTGCAACTTTCTACCTGAAAAGATCAGACCCTCCTCTGAAGCGTGTCATCTGCAGTCTACTCAAGTCTGCTGTACCTTCAGGAAACTCAGGGACAAGGACACAGGGGGACACGTGGAATGACACACACATATACACACTTGAGATGTGCCAGGGAGGAGAGCTGAACAGTCTGCCCTTTCCCTAAGCCAACCACACTCCTCTTTACAGACATCCCTATACCATAGAAAGCACCAGAGAAGGACCAGAAATTGCCTCCAACCTCAAACCATGCACCCTTAAACTGCCTTTGCACCCAATGGAGGATATCAGATGTTCTGTCCTTTCTCGGCAATGCTCAGGATGGGAATGACTGGGTCATCCATCTGCTGTTAGCGGCCAGATGAGGAGAAGGTCGCCTAATTGGTCAGAGTAATACTGTTTCCAAAGGACAGGAAAAGTCTGGGTTTTCATTTTAAAACAGGCTCCACTATTGATGTGGCCTGTGTTTACCATCCTTCCACCACCACTGGCAGGCACATTCACAGAAACCCATATAAGGGGACAACTGCCAGATATTAGCATATCCAAAGTGCCTTAAGAATATATTTCCTCTCATTATTTGAAGTTATGATGCTACCAGAGAGAGTCAGGCATTGTCTTTCCAAACTGGGAAGGGCAGAATGCTTAATGATCAGGTAGGTGCCCAGCCTAAGCCTCACAACCTTCCTCTATCTCCTATAAATACTACATTTGCACTGCACACAAGAAACATTCACAGAATAGCAAGGGGTAGGCCTAATAACCACACCAACGAGAATGCTCTGAAAAGATTTAACACAAGAAACATAAAAGGTTCTGGAAGCACCTCTGTGCCTGTTTACCACAAATGGCCCTAGCCCTAATGTTGTCCTCCCTTCTCAGAGGCAGTGAGTTAATGGGACCATGGCTTGTTCATTGCTAAACACTAAGTCATCCGGCCCAGGGCCAAACAAGAGTTCCATAAGCAGGGAAACAGACCTCCTAAACTTTAGGGAAGAGGCTGTAAAACAAAACAAATTAAATACCCATGATGATGTCCATGTCCCTGATGTCCATGAAGTTGCCTGTCTCAACTTATAAAAGAACTGCAATTCAGCTAAAAGACTCACAAATTAGGAAGCCAAATTTCTTTAAATGTTACATTATTGTGCGTTGGATATCAAATTATGCAAGTTTATAACAGGACTTCTATTCCTCAGTTAATTGTACTAGGAAGAATTAAAAACACTGCTAAAATTATAATCTATCATACTTTTACTGTTCATAAGTCCAGATTCATACACACCAGACAAGATCTACATTTCACCATCATATTTGATAGCTGATGCCCTGATAGTTTCAAATTGAAAAGATGTATTCCGTAATGCAAAAGTATTTGGTAATGTCTCTCAGTTCAACCTGACAAAAGGGAAAAGATTTAAAAAGAAAATTATAGGGGGAAAGTGTTTATGAAGCTAATATAAATGGCGGAAAATGCAACTCATTCTGCTTTCTCTTGAAAACACCATTTAATTTAGTGCTTGTGAAAACACTCACCCTGTATGTGCCAAGTCTCAAGCAAGCCTGAAGAAACATCCTATATAACTTCAAATAGCTTCCTCTTGATTTCAAATGACTCCACCCCTTACAGGTAGCCATATGTGTGTGTGTGTATGTGTATGTGTATGTTTTCCCATTTTGTTGTTTGGGATGTTTTAAAAGCATACACTAAAATCACATTTTCTCCTACCTACTACACTAAATTAGGGAAACTGAGTTCTCTGTTACTTGGTCAGTTCAGTTCCTGGAATCTAATGATTATAAACCATCCACTATACAGATGGAATTACAACACAAAAGTTTAATAAGTGTACACACACACACACATACAGGTTAAGTGCTCATGAAGCAATTTAAAGTACTTATCAGTAAACACACTATGTTAACAGACATTAGGAATAAGAAATCTTTTCTTTATAATGACCCATGCAAAAATATTCCTAAACTTCTTATAAAATAATATGCGAAAAAACATTACGAAGAATACTTACTATAAAAAATAAGGTTACCAAAGGCTCAGAGTCCCACTCACCAATCTGACTGAATGCCTAATCAGAGCTAGAGCCCTGACCTAGTTGCCAGAGACATAAGAAGAGTAGGGTCCCCTCCCTAACCAAAGTACACAGCACCTGAAACAATGATGGGGTGGAACAGGGGAACACCCTTCCCCCAACCTGTCTGATAAACTGCTGAGACTCACTCTGACTTTATCTGAGAACAGGCTCACTCCTATCAATACAAGTTGAGCCCATTTAGGCAAAAAAAAAAAAAAAATCCTTGATTTCTTATGTACAATATTCATATTTTAAACACAAAAATCCTTTCTATAATAAACCCCGGCAGGCAAATGCATTCTGATGCTGCCTGACCCTTTGCTGTCCATACCTGCTATGTGATGAGTGCCCTCAGCTGCCAGTAGAGATGGCAAAAGAGGCTCACAAACAACAGACATCAGGTCTTCTTCCCTCACCTCCCAAAACCAGCTCTACATGGTCTCAGAGGATTAAGTCCCCATCAAGTGGACAGGCCCAAACATAGCCATGGCCCTACGCCTCTCAACAAGTAATCAATTTGAAATAAAGTTTTGTTCCCTTTTTAATAGTTCTTAAATATACAACTTTCTTCAGGACAGCTGAGATATCTTTACCCTTCTTTGTGGGGGAAAGAATAGCAATGCCTACATATGTTTTCAGCTAACTCAAACATTTCTCAGGAAAGGAAAAACAGAAATGATTTTCTAAGTTAAATCAAGAAGAGAACAATACCTTCTCCAAGTCTGTCTGTTTATTTCACTTATCTTCCACCCCAGGAAAGTAATTTAATTCTACATAGGGCTTTTCTAATAAAGATACAGAAAACAGCATCTCTGTCTGTAATAGGTTTATAATGAAAATTTATATAGCAATCTAGAGAAAACTGCTTTGCTGATAGACAAACTGCCTCTTACCCCTAAATGTACTGGCCATACAACTCTAATCTTTCATGATCTTTTAAGAATGTCCACATCACACTGATCCCACAAGCTTAAATGAAAAGACAGGGATGCCCATTAACCTGGCTATCCCATGTAGCTGTGGCCCACCCCACACTCCCCGTCCCTGCAACTCTCTTCCAGTGCAATCAGTGTGAAAGAAACAGATGGCTAAAAACTCAAATTTTGTGTTTCCAACTGGCAACCCACATCAACCCCAAAGGTTGAAGAATCGCTTAAGAGATTTCAGATGTTCTATGAAGAAATCCACTTTAACACATCTTTAAGACTCTGCATATATTACAACACTGCATTAGTGATATAAGTTGTAAAATATTTTTCCGTTCCTTTGGATTTTGCATATGATGGTTTTGCATCAGTCACTGCAGGTAGTTTGAGCAAGCTTTGTTTTTGTGTTTGTTTTTTTAAACATGCATGCAACTAGATATGATTTCAGAATACATTTAATACTCCCTTTTTATCATTACAGTTAGCTAAAAAAATTGCCAGGCAGCCCCAAAACAGGATTATGACCAACCCACAGTTAGTTGGAGACTAATGGCACTGAGATCTGCAAGGCCAGGCCATAGTAGTGTTTAGCTAAGTGTCGAGAGCATTAAGAAGAAAGTCCTGGTTGGAGGCACGAGGCCTGCAGCACCAGCTGTGGAACATCCATGATGTGACTGCACAGCTCCATCCTCAAACCTGGGTGGGGGGAGAAAGACAGATACAAAATCACAGAGCTCCTCTGGCATTGCTGCTTTGAAAAGAAGGCATTTTAATTAGAGGAGGATGAAATTCACAAGAACCAAAAAGGGCAGCAGAAGGAAATGCCACTGTTCCTGGTTCCCGCCAACCTCACAGAGACTTCCAAGTATAACTGGAATGCTACTTATCTTGCAGGAGGCGGGTACAAGGAACAAAGTGTATAGTGTACATAGCAAGTACTCAATGGTTTCCGTCTTTCTTCTACTCTGTAGAGACCAAATATGAACAAAAATTTGAACACTGCATTCCCCTTGGGTGAACAGTCAGGTAGCATTTTTCTTATTAGTGCTTAAATTATGGTAGATTTGTCATTCTCCACTGGAAAAAATGCACTTTAGTCAAGAGCCAACCCAGGCTTCACTGGTCACTTACATTTGCAGGTGATCGATCACCACTGAGGGGGCACATAGCTGTAGGTGGGCGTTCCTGGACCCCGATACGTGGGCACAGTGACTGGGTGAGGGGTGACAGGAGTTGGGGAGTGGGCAGTCAGCAGAGTACCTGTAAGAAAGAGCAGCACGTCTCAGTGGTAGGTAGCATAGCCCACACTCAATGCTGGCCTTATATCATCACTGCACAGCTTTACACTGTCTCTGACAAGGAGGGAGGTCAGAAAGAGGGGAAAGGCCTTGACCTTGAGTGCTGTCAGAACTCTGATTATATAAGAACTCAAAGATGTATAAACAAAGAAAGCTCGTATTGGTAATACATTTGTGGGAACCTTTATGCCTTCCCTTCATATAAGCATACTCAATTATTTTTGTGGATTAGATGATAAAAGACAAAATAAAAATATTATTATTCAGCCTTAAAAAAGAAAGAAATTTGTCACATGCTACAACTCATATGAACCTTGAGAACATTATGCTAGGTGGGAAAAAAACAGTCACAAAAACACAAATACTGTATGATTCCACTTATTTGAAGTCCCTAGAGTAGTCAAATTGATAGACAGAAAGAATGGCGGTGTCAGGGGTTGGGGTTCAGGGGGAAAGAGAAATTGTTTAGTGCTTCAGTTTTGCAAGATAAAATAGTTCTGGAAATGTTTCACAACAGTGTGAATATACTTAACACTATTGAACTGTACGCTGAAAAATGGATAATATGATAACAAATAAATGGAAGAGAGGGATTGAGGGAGGTTACAAACTATATAAACTTCTGAGTACATTAAGAGAAAGGTATTTTTCCCTAACCTGAAGAAAAGTCAGCAATTATTTGAGTCCATTTACAGACAAGCACTACCTCAAACATAACACCTTCATCTTGCACTTCTTCACTCTCCTGTCTCTCTGCCCACACCCATCACAGATTTATCTTCACCTCCCTCTATCTGCCTCAAACATGCAGTTCTATCCGTGCCACAATCTCCTCTGCCTTCAAAGATAAGTATGGGAAAACCAACTAAAATAGAGACTTAAGAAGAAACACCTTTCTCTCTGGCACAATATTCTTACACTGAAGTAAAATCTAGAAAACAGAGGGAACAGTACTTTAAAAAAAAAATCCCAGCCATGGACAACCAAGTGCATAGTGTATACCTGGCCCCCTGCTACAGAGGTGCCAGGACTCCAGGTAGATATGCCAGTTCTAGCCAAGGTTCTCATCTCAGTGGTTTACTTTCCCTGGGAAATAAAGTCAATGAATGCCAAAGGATTTCTACAAATAGATGCGATCTCTGTTAACATAAGTCTAGCTTTCCTAGACAGACAACTTGGCCTGCAAAGGAGCCCATACTAAAAGGAAGTACAAGAGGTCCAGTACCCCAGAATATAAAATTGCCCTTCTGCTTAAGCTTTACATGCTCATAAGGGAGAGCTGGTCATTCCTAGTTCCTACTGCCAAATGGCTCAGCTCACCAACAAGGTGGCGCTCTCAAATTCAGAGAATGCCATCCAGCATACTCTACCAGGAATGAAATGAGAAGGGGAAGAAAAGAAAAAAGTAATATGCTGTTCCTTCCCAAAAGAGTATGTTCTTCCACACAAATCTAGAATGGGAAATCAAGGCCAAGGGTCAGAGTATTAGTTAGCTCTCCCTTCCCAGCTGTCATGCCACCATAGAATAGGCAACCCAGAGTTGACTCACCTGCTGACATGGCCATAGTGGTCCCAGCCACCATGCCCATGGTGACCCCGTTGCCTCTTGGTGGAGGGATGGGAGCAGGGTACACTGTCGCCGGCATGCCGTTGGGCTGCACCACCGTGGTGTGGTGGATGACGTGAGGGGGTGCTGCATACAGGGGCTGTGTGTAGAATGTGCCTTGCTGTGGGGAGGAAGAGAGACAACTGCAACAGGGTCCTACACACAGGGGGTTAAGGGCCCAGATGGGATCTACATGTACAGTGCCCAAGAGCACTATCAAGAGCCTCACAGTGCACCCCAGGCCTACCTGTGCGTATGGGCTCTGCTGGGGGTAGGCACTTCGCACAGGGTATACAGCAGTCTGGTAGGGGTTGGGGGAGGAGGAGTACGGTGGCACCACCCCGCTGGTAGGGGAACAGGACACTTTGTAAGGTGTGCCAGGAGTGTAACCTGAAACAAAGAAGCCCAATGATCTTATCACAAACCCACATTTGGCCATACAAAGGGAAGGAACCAAATATGCAGTGAGAAGCGAAGCAGTTTTCCAGCCCTGACTGTATAAGATATGACTCCACTGTGGCCCCATCTGCGTTCCACTAAGATCTGACTTCATTACTTAATGTACAAGAATGTGTGTATAGAGTGGGAGTCACTTGGGAAGAAGGAATAAAAAACAAAGGAAAAAGTCATACTGAAAGTATACTCATATAGAAAAAGGAAAAAACACCTGTCCTGATGGAATATAAATTGGTACAGCATTCCTGGGGCATACTACGGCATTAAAAGCATGTATTTCTCTTAGTTCCATAATTTCACTTGTAGAAATTTGTTTTAAAGAAATAAGCAAGGGCTTCCAGTCAAGGTGGCAGTGTAGGTAAACTCAGTACTCGAAACCTCCCACAACCACGTAAGAATTACAACTAAATTATGGAACAACCATCACTGAGAACACCTGAAATCTAGCTGAACAGATGTCCTATAGCTAAGGACATAAAGAAGCCATGTCAGACTGGTAGGAGGGGTGAAGACACTAAATGGGCTGGTCCCACAGCCATATGCAGCAGTGAAAGAGAGGAATATCTTGGCTGTGGAACAAGGGCTCCTAGTGCCATCATTTTTGGCTTTGAAAACCAGCAGGGATTGTAGCCGAGTGAGACAGAGGGCTGCAGAAGCTCAAAGGGTACCAGGGATAAATGGGGAGGAACTGAATCCTCTGGCATTAAAGCGGGGGTTAGAAGGGCAGCTTTATTCCAGAGAGTAGTGCTAGCAGAAGCCATCACTCCTTTGCTGTCCTCCCCCATGAGTGGCCTCCATATCTGAGTCTCCATCAACCTGGTGATTCCTTGCAACCCTGCCCAACCGAACTTGAAGACCCACCCAAGCCCTTTCCAGTGGCTTTTTTTTTTTTTTAACAAAGGGCCTATCTTAGCTCATGCTGCAGACTTTCCTAAAATCTCTCAAACACCATCAGGCCAGGCACTAAAATCAGCCTAACCTGGTTTGCAGCTTGGCGTATCCTGGGCACCTCTAAGGCCAATGCAAGTAGCAGCCATCTGCAGACTGCTTTGTAGGTCATGCCAAGTGGTCCCGGGTAAAGCACAAGCAGCAGTTGACCTTGGCCTGCATCTCCTGGGAGGCCCAAGAGACAGCACACAAGGTGGACAGCTTCAGACCACATCAAAGCACCACCAAACCACCTCCATGAGCAACACACTCTAGGGGTGGACAGAGCAGTTACCTAAGCTCCACTGAAGTGATTACAACTCCAAGGAGTCGGCCCCTGCATAGCAGATCCTCCAGTGGTCACAGCCAGCCCTCACAGCTGACCATGAGGGTGCACACAGCCCACACACGAAGCGCCACCTGGAGTGCCCAGCTTGGGTTACCATGGAGGCTGAGCCACTGGGCCCTACAGACACCTGCTACATAAGGCCACTCTACCAAGACTGAAAGACACAGTAGCTCTACCTAATACATAGAAACAAACACAAGGAGGCAGCCAAAAAGAGGACACAAAGAAACATTTCTCAAATGAAAGAACAGAACAAAACTTCAGAAAAAGAACTAAACAAAATAGAAACAAGCAATCTACCAGAAGCAGAGTTCAAAATGCTGGTATAAGGATACTTAATGAACTTAGGTAAAGAGTAGAAAAATTTAGTGAGAACTTCAATAAAGAGATAGGAAACATAAAAATGGAGATAGAAAACATAAAAGAGAACCAGTCAGAAATGAAGAATACATTACAGGGAATCATAGTAGAGGATCAAATCAGTGATTTGAAAGGCAAGAAAGCAGAAAACACCTACCCAGAAGAGCAAAAAGAAAAGAATAAAAAACAGGAGGATAGTGTAAGGAGCTTCTGGTACAACTTCAAGTGTACCAACATTCACATCATGAGGATGTCGGAAGGAGAAGAAAAAGAGCAAGAAATTGAAAACCTGTTTGCAAAAATAATGATGAAAAACTTCCCTAACCTGGTAAAGGAAATAGATATATAAGTTCAGGAAGCACAGAGTCCCAAACAAGATGAACTCCAAGAAGTAAACACCAAGACACAGCATAATTAAAATGCCAAAGGTTAAAGACAAAGAAAATCTTAAAAGCAGCAAAAGAAAAGCGGTTAGTTACCTACAAGGGAGCTCCCATAAGACTGTCAGCTGATTTCTCAACAGAAACTTTGGAGGCCAGAAAGGCTTGGCACAAAATATTAAAAGTGATGAAAAGCAAGGACCTACAACAAAGATTTCTCTACCCAGCAAAGCTCCGTTTAGAAATGAAGGGCAGATAAAGAGCTTCCTCCCCCAAAAAGCTAAAAGAGTTCATCACCACCTAACTAGTATTACCAAAAAAGTTAAAGGGTCTTCTTTAATAAAAATTTTTTAAAAAGACAGAAAAGATGAATAAAATGGCAATACATAGATATCTATCAATAATTATTTTAAATGCAAATGGATTAAAGGCTTCAATCAAAAGACATGGCAGTTAAATGGATAACAAAACAAGACCCTTACATATGTTGTCTATGACAGACTTACTTCAGATAGAAAGACACAGACTGAAAGTAAAGGGATGCAAAAGACATTTCATGAAAACAGAAACAAACAAACAAAAAAGCTGGGGTAGCAATATTTATAACAGACAAAATAGACTTTAAAACAAAGGCTATACCAAGAGACAAAGAGGGATCCGGCAATTATACTTCTGGGTATTTATCTGAAGAAACCCAAAACACTAATTCAAAAAGGCATATACATCCATATGTTCACTGCAGCATTATTTAAAATGGCCAAGATATGGAAGCAATCTAGGTGTCCATCAATAGATGAATACAGAAGTGGTGCATATATACAATGGATTATGAGTAAGCCATAAAGATAATGAAATCTTGCCATTTCCAACAACACGAATGGACCTAAAAGGTATTATGCTGAGTGAAATAAGACAGAGAAAGTCAAATGCCAGATGATTTCTCCTATATGTGGAATCTAAAACAAAACAAAACAAAACAAACCCCCAACAAAATAAATGAACAAGCACAACAGAAACAGACTCAGAGATACAGAGAACATTTTGATGGTTGCCAGACTAGAGGGGTTTGGGAGGATGGGTGAAAAAGGTTAAGCGATTAAGAAGTACAAATTGATAATTACAGAATAGTCATGGGGATGTAAAGTACAGCACAGGGAACACAGTCAATAATATTGTAATTAACTATATATGGTGTCAGGTGGGTACCAGATTTATGAGGGTGTTCATTTGGTAAATTCTATAAATGTCTAATCACATTTAGGGTTTTACACCTAAAACTAATACAATATTGTACACCAACTATAATTAAAAATAAAAAATTCTTTTAAAAAAAGAAGCATGGCAATGACCTTAGCATCATGGTGGCATGAGATGTTCCCTTATCTCTCCCCTTCTATCTGTAACAAGTAAAACAGCCATGACTCAACAAAGACTCCTCACCCAACATACCAGGATACTGGAGAGATCCATGCATCTGTACAGCTGAAAATGGGTGGACTAGAACACACAGACGAGTAGAAACTGGGAGAAGAGCAGAGGTGCCACCCACAACCCTGTTCCCACCACCACAACTCTAGCCACCCCACAGAGACAGTGTACACGACTTCAGCCTGCTAGTCATAGCTCCACAGGCAACCTGAGCTCTCTCTACCCTCCAACCCCCATCTCACTGCCATAGCAGTACCCATGACCCAGATGACTCAGATGTGGTGGAGGCACCCGCTATCCTGGTGACTGTGGGGTATGACCCCAGTGACACCAGCAGCAGCAGCAAGGCACTAGTGATCTCAGAGGCACAAACAGCAAGGACAAGGGCACCAGAGACACTTTTGGTGGATGGAAAGCACTGGTTCTCAAATATAGCCAGAGGCATCTTAGGTAAAAGAAAGCAAAAATGTGCCCTATGGCACCTTCTACTGGAAAACAAAAGAGAGGCCTCTAATTACCAACCTGTTGAAATTTCAGAATCAAAGTAAATAACAAAGCTATACCAAAATAAGAAAGGTATTGGCTACTTCAAATGTGCCCAGAGGAATAACTCAAACACCATCAAAAATCATGGTTACATGGTAGCAAAAAAAGAAAATAATTCTTCCCAAACCACACTTAAAGTCACAAAAGACTATGATCTAACTGACAGAGAACTCCAAATAGCCATTACAAAGGAAACTCAGAAAGGCAGTTAAATAGGCTCAAGAATAAAATTAATAAGCAGAATAAGTAAATTAACAAAGACCTAAACAGAAATTCTAGAGGTGAAGAACTCAATAAATGAGATCAAGAATGCACTGGAAATATAACACATCATACAGAAGAGAGAATTGTGAGCTAAAGAGCAGATCATACAGAAGAGAGAATTGTGAGCTCGCAGATAGAAATCTACAAATAATTCAGGCAGGTGAGTGAAGAGAAGATTTTTTTTCAAAAATGAAGAACTCTACGAGAACTACCCAACTTCATTAGAAAGGGCAACCTAGGATAATGGGTATTCTGGATGGAGAAGAGAGGGAGAAGGGAGCAGAGAGCTTATTTAGAGAAATAATAGATGAGAATTTTCCACACCTGAGGTAGGAACTGAATGTACAAGTCCACAAAGGATGATTTTAGCTATGAGACATATTATATAAACTGCACACCTAAAAGAACACCCTAAATACCTCAGTGCAAAAAAAACCTTCTCCAAGATATATCAAAACTGTCAAAGGTCAATGAAAAAAAATTTTAAAGGCAGCCAGGGAATAAAAGATGGTAACCTACAAAGGTACACCATCAGGCTATCAGCTGATTTCTCCACAGAAACCCTACAGGCCAGGAGAGTGAAATGACATTTAAAATGCTAAAAGATAAAAACTGTTAGCCAAGAATAGTATATTCTTTAGGTATGAAAACGAAATAAAGGATTTCCTAGATAATCAAAAGCTGAAGGAATTCACCACCACTAGTCCTGCCTTGCAAGAAATGCTTAAGGGAAGGAGCTCTTCTACCTGAAACAAAAAGGCATGAGTATCCAAAATTTTGAGTAAGGTGATAAGAAAACAGAATCAGAAGTTTGCAACTCTATATCAGAAAAGGTTGTTAGACAATTAGAGTGTAAAGGTTTAAGGAAAACAAAAAGCATTAAAAAATAACTATAGCTACTTCAATCTGGTAATAAATTCACAATATTTAAAAAAACACAATTTGTGATAATAACATAAAAGGAGAGGAAGAAAAGGACAGAATCCTGCATAGGTAAATGAAGATAATATAAGCAGGAAAAGGACGATTTTAGCTATGAGACATATTATATAAACTCCACAGTAACCATAAAACAAAAATCTAGAGCAAAGACTTGAAACATTAAGAAACTGAGAGAAATATAATAGAAAATCACCAAAATGATAGAAACACAAGGAAAAACAAACAATAGAGATAAAAAAAAACAGAAAATAAAAGATAAAATAGTGCTACTAACTCTTTTATATGAATGATCACCCTAAATGTAAATGGAACTCACCAATCAAAAGACATGGAATGGTTGGATATAAAAAACAAAATCCAACTGTACGTTGCCTTCAGGAGACTCAGCCCTAAAGACAAACATGTTCAAAGTGAAGGGGTGGATGATGATACTCCAAGCAAATGATAGCCAAAAAAATCAGGTGTAGTTATTAATATCTCAATTTAAATAAGTACCAATACTTGTATCAAAATAGAATTCAAGCCAAAAGAGATAATAAGAGACAAAGGTGGATATATGATGACAAAAAGGGACAATCCATCAAGAAGACAGAACAGTTATATATAAAGCCATCAGTAAGAGAATTTTAAAGGGAGAAATAGATAGCAACACAACGGGGAACTTCAATACTCCACTTACATCAAAGGTGATCCAGAAAAAAAGTCAACCAAGAAATATCAACCTTAAATGACACATTAAACCAGATGGACTTAACAGATCTCTATATAGAACATTCCACCCAAAAGCAACAGAATACACATTCTTCTCAAGTGCACATGAAACATTTTCAAAAACAGACCATATGTTGGTACAAAAAAAGGTTTCAATAAATTTAGGAAGAGTGAAATCATATCAAGCATCTTTTCCAAACACAATAGTATGAAATTAGAAATCTACAAGAAAACTGAAAAATCATTAATATGTGGAGATTAAACAACATGCTACTGAAAGACTAAGTCAATGAAGAAATCAAAAGAGATATCAAAAAAAGGAGACAAATGAAAACAAAAATATGACACACCAAAGTCTGAGATGCAGCAAAACCAGTACTAAGAGGGGAGTTTATAGCAATATAGGCCTACCTCAAGAAACGAGAAAAATCCCAAATAAACAATCCAACCTTACACCTAAAGAAAACAGAAAAAGAAGAACAAATGAAACTCAAAATCAAAAGAGGTGGGAACTAATAAAAATCAGAGTGGAAATAAATGAAATAGAAACTAAAAAGACAATAGAAAAGATCAGTTAAATTAAAAGCTGGTCCTTTAAACAGATAACTGAAAAGAAATGAGAAGGCTCAAATAAATAAAAAAACGAAGTTACAATGGATAACAGAAACACAAAGAATCTTAAGAGATTACTATAAACAGCTATACGCCAAAAAATTAGATGATCTAGAAGAAATGGATAAATTCTTAGAATCAGACAACCTTCCAAACTGAATCATGAGAAAATAGAGAATCTGAACAGACCAACCACCAGTAAGGAGATTGAAACATTAATCAAAAACCAAAAAAGTGAGTGATCCGGGAAGATGGTAGCACTGTGACAAGAAGCAAAGCGCCCTTGCTCCCAGCCATGGACTTGATTTACTGCTAAAAGACTGCATAACCAGCTTAGAAAAACCAGAGAAATATACCTGAGTGGACATATTTCAAGGAAGGAGCACTGAAGAAACATCATAGGCTCTGGTAAGAGAAGGGAGGCATAGAAAGGGGGAGTACCCCCTAAAGCCTGTGCTGGGCTACGAGGCCCAAGGCCTAGAGGCTGCAAAGCTCTCCCGGAGTGTGGAAGGGCATCCAAAAGCTGGAATCTCAAACCCGGAGCAGAGGAGAACGGAAGGAGAGTCATGCAGGGTGGGCAGAGGGAGCCAGGGGAAAAGTGTGCTTGCAAGGAGGGGACCACACCTTCCCAGTGAAATACAGCTGCTAAAGGTGGAAGGGGCAGCAGGCTTTCACACCGGGTGCTGACCGTAGGAAAGGGTATCCCACATTGTGTGGCTCCTGAATAGAAAGGGGCCAGAAGGCTGCACTGAGCAGCCACATACAGGGATATTGTGTAGAACCCAAGAAACCATTTGATCTGTGTGGCCTGGAGAAGGGAAAGAGAGCCCTCCCACCACCAGAAAGGGTCCAGAGCCTCCAACAGGGTGAATCGGGACTCCAGCCACCAGAGCTGCCAGGTGCTACGAATCTAGGATTTTTGAGTCGCTCTGAGGGGAGCCCGGATAGTGCGCAAGGAGCTGCCCCAACTTTACTGAGATCAGCCATGCAGGGGGCCTGCAGGGGGCTGACTTTGTGACCCTTCCTGCATGGTAATAAGGCACAGGGGCAACGGGACCTCGCAGGGCGGGTTTACTGCCTATGTGTTGTTCTGTGTGCTTTTAAGTTTTTGATTCCTGAATGGATGTCCACCTTCCTGGCTTGCATTGGGGAAACAAACCAGTGAAAGCTGGGATTTGTGTCTGCAATGTGGAGAGTTTGAACCGAGCGTCATATGCAATCCGCCAACCAGGTCTGGGAAAGGAGGGGCGGAGCACACCCACCTCTCCTGCAGCTAGGAGAACCACCCCAATAGGAAAGGGACTGGTTCAGGTCACTGAAGCCCCAGATATCACCCGCAGGGCACAGTCCTGAGGAGGAAGAGGGAACAGCTCACAGGAGAAAATACAAGAATAAGACTCTCAGGAACTACTATTTGGAAACTGGAGGAAAAGCTTAAAACCCTTCCTGGGGGCTGGGCAGGCAATGTGGTCACCAGAATATTTTTTTTAAATCAAACCCACTGAGCCCAGGATGCTAAAACTGCTCATACAGAAAAGGCAACAAACTGAAGTCAATCTGAAACTGCAGCAGGCCATTGTATGGGGAACTAGAATTGGAGGATAAGGTAGAGACTGAGGAGTTGGCTTTGAAACAGAGACTGATTTCCCCACAGTGAGTGCCTGACAGTGAAACCTCTAAGTAAGGGAAGAAATATCCAGAGCTACATTAGCAGGCTTCCACCCTAGAGACACTTCAGAAGACTCTGGAGTAAGGTCAGGCAACCACAAGGGGGAGGAAAAAGAGCTGACAAGTGGAGAGGGTTCACAGAGAGCCTCAGACCAGCCAACTACCTAAGGATGCCAGAGCCAAACCTAGACAGCTCCTGACACTGGCTAGTACATAAGTACCTACCAGGAAAACTGAAATCAGCATACAAAACAGTTAGCCTCAGACAACATAAGCTGCCCAGATGAAACTCACCTGATTGACTTTTATTATTATTTTTCCTTAGAAAAAAGAGAGAAAATTTTCTTTAATTTTTAAATTAATTAAAAAAAAATTTGTTTAGCTTTTTTTTGGTGTGTGTGTCTTTTGTTCTATTATCAAGATTTTATTGACATTCTCTGCTTAACTGCTGGGACATTATCATTATAACCAATAAGATTCCTTCTTTTCTCTACTGTCTTCCCCATATCTCTTATTGGACTCCCTCCCAGCCCTTGCTTTATCTCTCTCTTCTCATTCCTTTGGCATAACCTTTTTTCCCCCCTCTTTCTTTCTTTTATTTTTCTTCCTTCTATCTTTCTGTCTTTTTGTTTGTTTCTGTTTGTCTCTTTACTGTATTTTAAAAAAATTTTCAACTATTTTTCCATCCTATGCTCTACCCTTAATTTTTTGCTCGCCCTTCTTTCAGAATCTTTTCCCCTTTTATCTTCCAGTAGCTTCTGCATTTTTTACTTTTTATTTTAATTTATTATTCTTAACATTTATTTTTCATTACTATTAGCAATATCATACTTTTCTACCTCTTTTTTTTCTCTTTCCTTTTTTTCTTTAGCATTTGTATTCTCACATCACTCTCCCAATTCTGCTTTCACTTGGGGTGTTTTCACTGTGATTGTCAGGATATTGTGTAAGATATTGCTTGTTTCCTGGGAGTTTGGTTGTGTATTGTCTTGCCTTGCCAGCACCCGTACAACAACGAACACAACATGGTTGGGGCTCAGACACACAGTTAACTAACCACAGAGGAGAGTCCCCCAAAGAACGGGTCAATAACAATCTAGACTCAATCACAACAGGAGAGCTCAAAGAACCCACAAAAGGGACACCCACAAGAGAGACACACCTAGAGCAAATAGTTCAGAAATATAAGGAAAACACACCTCCTACCTCCACTGGACAGACACTACAAAATCCCATCCCGAAGGCTGTGAGACAGCAAATATATCTAAAAAAGACACAAACACTAAGAGCCACCAAAATGAGGAGACAAAGAAACAACGTGAAACTAAAGAAAAGGAAAAGTCACCAGAGGAAGACCTTGATGAGAAGGAGTTATGCAAGTTATCAGAAATAGAATTCAGAGTAATGGTTATAAAAATGCTCAAGAACAACAAGACACTTAATGGAAAGATTCAGGAACTTAGTGAAAGAATGAAAAAAGAGCTAGATATGATAAATAAGAACCAGGAGTAATGAAGAATACTATATCTGATATCAAGAATACACTGGAAGGAATTAAAGTCAGGCTCAATGAAGCAGAGGACAGAATAAGTGACTTAGAAGATGTAGTAGAAAAAAACACTCAATCAGAGCAGCAAAAAGAAAAAACACTTAAAAAGCATGAGGACAGTCTAAGGGAGCTTTGAGACAACTTGAAGTGAAATAACATTTGCATCATAGGTACAAGAGGGGTAGGAAAGTGAGCAAGAGAAGACAACCTGGTGGAAGAAATAATGACAGAAAACTTCCCTATGCTGGTGATGGAGAAAGCCACACAAGTTCAGGAAGCACAGAGGATTCCAAGCAAGAGGACCCATAGAGACCCACTCCAAGTCACATCATAATTAAAATGGCAAATGTTAAGGACAAAGAGAGAATATTAAGGCCTGTAAGAGAGAGAAAAGAAGTGACCTACAAGGGAACCCCCATAACACTGACAGCAGATTTCTCAAAAGAAAGACTTCAGGCCAGAAGGGTGTGGCATGAAGTTCTCAAAGTAATCAAAAGCAAGAACATGCAACCAAGACTGCTATATCCAGCAAGGCTATCATTTAAAACTGAAGGTGAAATAAAGAGCTTCCCAAACAAAAGGAGGCAAAAGGAGTTCAGTACCACCAAACAAGCATAGCAAGAAATGCTAAAAGTACTGCTTTAAGAAGAAAAAATACTGAGAGAAAGGTACATTAGCTTAAAGGGGCAAAATGGCACTAAATAAGTATATATCAATAGTAACCTTAAATGTAAATAGAATAAATGGTCCAATCAAAAGACACAGGGTAGCTGAATGGATAAGAAAATAGGATGCAAATATATGCTGTCTACAAGAGACCTACCTCAGAGCAAAAGATTCATACAGGTTGAAAGGGAAGAGATGGAAAAAATTATTCCATGCAAATTGAACCAAAAAAAAAGGCGGGGTAGCAATACTTATTTCTGACAAGTTAGACTTCAAAATAAAGACCATAACAAGAGACAAAGATGGTCACTACATAATACTAAAGGGATCAATCCAACAGGAGGGAATAACCCTTATAAACATATATGCACCCAATATAGGAGCACCTAAATATACAAAAAATTTCTTGGTAGACTTTAAGGGGGAGATCAACAGCAATACAATCATAGTGGGGAACTTAAACATCTCACTATCATAATTAGATAGATCATCAAGTCAAAAAATCAACAGGGAAACTTAGAGCTTAAATGACACACTAGCTCTAATGGATTTAAATGACATTTACAGAACATTTCATCCCAAAGCAGCAGAATTCACAAATGCACATCGACCATTCTCAAGTGCACATGGACCATTCTCAAAACTAGGTCACATATTAGGACACAAAAACATGTCTCTACAAATTCAAGAAGACTTTTCAAAATCATATCAAGCATCTTCTCGGAACACAATGCCATGAAACTAGAAATCAACCACTATTAAAAAAACTCAAAAATATTCACACACATGGATAGTATGTAATTAAACAATGAATGGGTTAACAATGAGATCAAGGAAAAAATCAAACACTTCTTGGAAAAAGGGAAATGAACACACAACCCAAAATCTATGAGACACAGCGAAAGCAGTCCAGAGAGGAAAGTTCATAGCAGTACAGGCAGACCTCAAGAAGCAAGAGAAAGCTCCACTAAACCATCTAACACAACTACTAAACTAGAACGAGAACAGCAAGAAAGGCCCGAGGAAGTAGAAGAAAGGAAATAATGAAGATCAGAGCAGAAATTAATGACATAGAAACTGAAAAAACAATAGAAAGAAAAGAAATCAATGAAACCGAGAGCTGGTTCTTTGAAAAGATAAAACTGACACACATTTAGCCAGACTCAGCAAGAAACAGAGAGGACCTAAATAAATAAAATCTGAAATGAAAGAGGTGATAAAATAAGTGACCCAAAAGAAATACAAGTATCATAAAATACTATGAGCAACTATATGTCAACAAACTGGACAACATGGGTGAAACTGAAAAATTCCTAAAACCATACAGTCTCCCCAAGCTGAATCAGGAAGAGTCAGACAACCTGAACAGGCCTATAACAACTAATGAAATTGAAGTAGTAATGAAAAAACTCCCAGCAACCAAATATCCTGGACCAGATGGATTTACAGGAGAGTTTTACCAAACATTCAAAGAAGAATTAACACCTACTCTCTTCAAAGTATTCCAGAAAATTCAAGAGGAGGGAAGACTTCCAAGCTCTTTTTATGAGGCCAGCATCATCCTAATCCCAAAACCAGATAAAGACACTACAAAGGAATAAAATTACAGGCCAATATCCCTGATGAACATAGATGTTAAAATCCTCAGCAAATTTTAGCAAACAAGATCCAGTAATATACTTAAAAGAGCATACACCATGACCAATTTAAATTTATTCTGGGGATGCAAGGCTGGTATAATAGTCGCAAATCAATAAATGTGATATATCACATAAAAATCAAGAAAACAAAAATCATATGATCATTATCAATAGATGCAGAAAAAACACTGGCCAAAATCCAGTACCCAATTTTGATAAAAACTCTTAGCAAAGTGACAATAGAGGGAACATACCTCAACATAATAAAGGCCATATATGACAAATCTACAGCCAACATCATAATCAATGGTCAAAACCTAAAAGCGTTTCCCTTAAAAACAGGAACAAGATAGGGATATCCGCTTCACCACTGTTATTCAACAAAGTATTGGACGTCCTTGCCACAGCCATCAGACAGGAAGAAAACATAAAAGGTATCCAAATTGGAAAGGAGGAAGTAAAACTGTTATTATTCACAGATGACATAATATTGTACATAGAAAACACTAAAGACTCCACCAAAGTACTACTAGATTTGATAAATGAATTCGCCAAGTTAGCTGGATACAAAATTAACATCTGGAATTCGACGGCATTTTTATACACCAACAATGAACTCTCAGAAGGAGAAACTAAAAACACAATACCATTTACCACTGCAACTAAATAAGGTACTTAGAAATAAATTTAACCAAGGAGGTAAAAGACCTGTGCTTGGAAAACTACAGTACACTGAAAAATGAAACAGAGGAAGATATAAACAAGTGGAAGAATATACAATCTACCATGTTCATGGATTAGGAGAATTAATATCATTAAAATGTCCATACTATCCCATACAATCTATAGATTCAATGCAATCCTTTTAAAAATACCAACAGCATATTTCACAGATCTAGAACAAATATTCCAAAAATTTATATGGAACCAAGAAAGACCATGAATAGCTGCAGCAATCTTGAGAAAGAACAGAGTGGGAGGGATCACTTTACTGGATATCAAACTATACTACAAACCCACCGTAATCAAAAGAGCCTGGTATTGGTACAATAACAGACATATAGATCAATGGAACAGAACAGAGACCCCAGAAATAGATCCATGCCATTATGGATCACTTAATATTTGACAAAGGAGGCAAGAGCATCCAATGGAGTAAAGACAGTCTCTTCAATAAGTGGTGCTGGGAAAATTGGACAGGTACATGCAAAAAATGAAACTAGACCACCAACTTACTCTATGTACAAGAATAAATTAAAAATGGTTAAGACATAAAGTGATAAAATCAACAAAATCCTGGAAGAAAATACAGGCAGTAAAGTCACAGACATCTCACACAGTGGAATTTTCACTGATACACCTCCTAGGGCAAGAGGAACTAAAGAAAAAATAAACAAATGGAACTATATTAAGCTAAAAATTTTCTGCACAGCAAAAGAAATCCGCCTCAAAATACAAAGGAACCCCAGAGCATGGGAGAATATATTTGCCAAAGATGTATCTGATAAGGGGCTATTTTCCAAAGCGTACAAAGAACTCATACAACTCAACAAGAGGAAAGAAACAATCCAATTAAAAAATGGGCAAAGGACCTGAATAGACACTTCTCCAAAGAGGACATACAGATGGACAAGAGACATATGAGAAAATGCTCAACATCACTAATCATCAGAGAGATGCAAATTAAAACCATAATGAGGTATCACTTTACACCTGTCAGAATGGCTACCCTCAACAAATCAACAAATGACATGTGCTGGCCAGGATGTGGAGAAAGGGGAACCCTAGTACACTGCTGGTGGGAATGTAGACTGGTGCAGATACTGTAGAAAACAGTATGGAGGAGGTTCCTCAAAAAATTAAAAATGGAACTGCCTTTTGACCCAGTGATCCCACTTCTAAGAATATATTCTAAGAATCCTGAAACACTAATCAGAAAGAATATATGCACCCCTATGTTCATAGCAGCACAATTTACCATAGCTAAGATCTGGAAACAGCCCAAGTGCCCATCAGTAAATGAGTGGATAAAAAAGCTGTGGGACATTTACACTGTGGAATACCATGCAGCTGTAAAGAAGGAGGATCTCGTACCCTTTGGGACAGTATGGATGGACTTGGAGAGTATTATGCTAAGCGAAATAAGCCAGGCAGAGAAAGACAAGCATCACATGATCTCACTTATATGTGGAATCTAAAGAAATTAATAAACTGATGAACAGAATAGATTCAGTGACATGGAAGCATGGATCAGACTGACAAATCTCAGAGGAAGGTGGGGTGGGGGGTAGAGAGTAACCAAAGAATTTATATGCATATATGCATAACCCAAGGACAAATACAATAGTATGGTGAGGGACTGGAGATGGGCGGGGGTGGGGTTGAAGGGGTCAATGGAGAGAAAAAGAGACATCTGTTATGTTTTGGGAAAAAAAAAAAGTACAGGGCCAGACATGGGCTCACTGTTGAATTCTACCAAACACTCAAAAACAGTAAATACCTATTCTCAAACATTTCCAAAAAATTAAAGAGGAGGGAATGCTTCCAAACTCATATTACGAGGCCGACATTACCCTGATACCAAAAACAGACAAGAACACAAAGGAAATTATTCAGATAAACATAGATGCAAAAATCCACAACAATATATTAGCAAACTGAATAAAACAATACATTAAAAGAATTATATACTACCATGGTCAAGTAAGATTTATTCCAGGGATGCAAAAGTGGTTTGATTTCTGCAAATAAATGTGATACACATTAACAGAATAAGAATAAAAAGTATTACCATCTCGTCCTGGCCTTGTGGCTCTGTCAGTTGGAGTGTCGTCCCATACACCAAAAGGTTGCAATGCAAGTTCACTTCCTGGTCAGGGCATATACATAGGTTGCAGGTTCTATCCCTGTTCGGGGCACATACAGGAGGCAACTGATGGATGTTTCTCTCTTACACTGATGTTTCTCTCTCTCTTCAAAATCAACAAAAACATATCCTCAGGTGAGGATTAAAAAAAATCATTACCATCTCAATAGATGCAGAAATAGCATTTTGCACCATTCAACATCCATTAATGATTTTTTTAAAAATTCCCAGTAAAATGGATACAGAAGGAAAAGTACATCAACATAATAAAAGCTATATGTGACAAACCCACAGCTAGCATCAGATTCAACAATGAAAACTGAGAGCTTTTCCTCTAAGATCAGGAACAGGACAAGGGTGCCCACTCTCACTACTTTTACTGGAAGTCCTAGCCAGAGTAATTAGGCAAAAAAATAAAATATATAAATAAGTAAATAAGTAAATGGCATCCAAATAAGAAAGAAGTAAAACTATTTGCAGATGGCATGATTTTACATAAAGAAAACCCTAAAGACTACCAAAAAAACTATTAGAAATTATTAACAGATACAGTAAAGTGCAGGGTACAAAATCGATTTACAAAAATTGTGGTGTTTCTATACAGTAACTACAAAGAATAAGAAAGAAAAAATAAGAAAACAATCCTACTTAAGATCGCAACAAAAAGAGTAAAATACCTAGGAATAAATTTCACCCAAGAGTTGTAAAACACCTGTACAATGAAAACTAGAAGACATTTAAATAAAGTGAAGATGACACAAAGAATGGAAAGATATTCCGTATTCATATACTGGAAGAATTAACATTATAACAATGTCCATGTTATCTAAAGCAATCTACAGATTCAATGCAATCACTATCAAAATCCCAATGGCATTTTTCATAGAAACAGAACAAAATAAAAGCCCTCAAATTTGTATGGAACCACAAAAGATCCCAATCCTGAGGGGGAAAAAAAAAAGCTTGAGGTATCACACTGCCTGATTTCACACTATAAAACGAAGCTACAATAATTAAAAGTGTATGGCATTGGCATAAATTCACACACAGACCAATGAACAAAATTAAGAAGCCAAAAATAAACCCACACATATATAGTCAACAAATTTACAATAAAGGAGCCAATAACATACAATTAAAAGAAAATAGTCTCTTCAATAACCAGTGTTGGAAAAACTGAACAGGACTTGCAACAGAATGAAACTGAATCACTATCTTCCATCATACACAAAATTAATTAAAAATGGATCAAAAACGTGAATGTAAGACCTGAAACCATAAAATACATAGGAAAAAACATAGGTGCTAAGCTCCTTGACCTTGGCGTCAGGGGTATTTTTGTGGGTTTGACCCTAATGGCAGGCAAGGGAAACAAAACCAAAAATAAATAGGACTACATCAAACTGAAAACATTCTGCACAGCAAAGGACATGGTCAACAAAAGAAAAAGGCAACCTACCAAATGAAAAAAAGATAATTGTGAATCATATATCAGATACGAGGTTAATATCCAAAATATATAAAGAAATCATAAAACTCAACAACAAAAACAATTAAAAAGTGAGCAGATGATCTGAACACTTTCTTTCCCCCCCAAGAAGACATACAGATGGTCAACAGGTACATGAAAAAGGTGCTCAACACCACTAATTATTAGGGAAATGCAAATCAGAATCATAATGAGATACTCACACCTGTTAGGATGGCTATTATCAAAAAGACAAGAAGTAAAAAAATTTTGGAGAGAATGTAGAGAAAAGGAAACCCTTGTACACTGTTGGTGAGATTGTAAACTGGCATAGCCATTATGGAAAACAGTACAGAGGTTCCCCAAAATATTAAGAACAGAACTATCACACATAATCCAGCTTTTCGTCTTTTGGTTATTTGTCTGAAGATTACAAAAACACTAATTTGAAGCAATTTATGCACCCCTATGACCTTGGCAGCATTATTTACAATGGCCAAGAAACAGAAGCAATCTAAGCGTCCATCAATGGAAGAATGAATAAAGAAGATATGACATATATACAAATGGAATATTACTCACCCAGAAAAAATGAAACATTGCCACTTTAGACAACATGCATGAAGCCTGAGGGTATTATACTTACTGAAATAGGTGAAAAAGAAAAAGACAAATAGCATCATCATTTTACTCAAATATGAAATATTTTTTAAAACATGACAAAAAATCCCAAACAAAACTAAAGAAAAAAATTCATAAATGCAGACAACAGATTGGCTGTTACCACAGGGGAAGGGTGAAATGAATAAGGAATCAGACAGATGGAAACTAGACCTTTGGTGGTGAGCACACTATAGTGTATACAGATGTCAAATTATAATGTTGTATACCAAAAACTCATAATGTTATAAATCAGTGTTACTTCAATTTAAAAAAAGGAGAAGAAACATGGATTTGAAGAAAGGCTTAACTGTAAGCATGTAAAAACAAAGGGAGATATTGGTGAAACACCAGAGCTTAGGTAAAAAGATTTCTGGTTAATAGAGCAGGTTGAACACAGGTTGCCTCTGTCCTCACCCAAAATGACAATAAAGGAGATTAATAAATAAATAAATAAAAACAAAGCCATGCAGATCAAGAATTGTAGATAAGATAACATTTGGAACCTAAATATTTGTAATCTAAAAAGCAGAAGTGCAAAATGATTTTAGCAGACTCAAAAGATACACTCTCAGCCAGCAGTGAAGAGGGTCAAGAAGCAACCTGACACCAGGATAGCCCCCTCCCCAAGATCTAGCAGCTGTTAGCACTTGTTTCCAGGAGCTGATTAAGGGCTATGATATGGAAAAGTGGCTGAGTCTATCTGTTAAGGAGTGAGATGCCTGGATCCCTTTCCTGGCCCCCTCATCTCAACAGAGAATAGGGGTTTATTCTCCTGGGAGGGTAAGCGAGTATCTCTGAAGTGCTATAGCCATAGCAGCTTTATTCATAATGACTAAATGTCTGCCAGTAATTGGGGTACTTCCACACAAAGAAATACTACTCAGCAACCAAAGGGATAAAACTGCTAATACATACAACATGAGATAAATCTCAAAAAAATGATAATATACAAAAGAAGCCAGACAAAATAATACACATTGTCTGAGTTCACTAATCTGAATCTCTCATCTACACAGATTAGGAAACAGATTTGTGGTTCCCAGGGGCCAGAGGGCATGAGGGAACCTCCCAGGGGAATGAAGTTACTTGACTGGGGTGGTGTTATACATCTGCCTAAACACAACAAACTGTACACACTTAAAAGAGTGACTTTTAATATATGTAAATTATACCTCAATAAAACTGCTTTCTAAAATGTCTGAGATACCATTTCTTATTCACTAGAAGAGTTGATATGGTGAAGTGCTCACACAGTCCATGGGAGTGTCAGCACAACTTTTCATAAAGCTACTGATATACTTCACACAGAACCCAGCAATTCACTCCCAGGTAGTTTCCTTAGAAAA